>NC_060186.1:60462065-60614565 GCF_021184085.1 Oncorhynchus gorbuscha
GAGGGAGGGACATAGATAAAGGAAGAGAGGGAGGGACATAGATAAAGGAAGAGAGGGAGGGACATAGATAAAGGAAGAGAGGGAGGGACATAGATAAAGATAGAGAGAGAGGGAGGGACATAGATAAAGGAAGAGAGGGAGGGACATAGATAAAGGAAGAGAGGGAGGGACATAGATAAAGGAAGAGAGGGAGGGACATAGATAAAGATAGAGAGAGAGGGAGGGACATAGATAAAGATAGAGAGAGAGGGAGGGACATAGATAAAGGAAGAGAGAGAGGGAGGGACATAGATAAAGGAAGAGAGGGAGGGACAGAGATAAAGATAAAGAAGAGAGGGAGGGACAGAGATAAAGATAGAGAGGGAGGGACATAGATAAAGATAGAGAGAGAGGAGGGACATAGACAAAGATAGAGAGGGAGGGACATAGATAAAGATAGAGAGTGAGGGACATAGATAAAGATAGAGAGTGATAAAGGGAGAGGGAGGGACATAGATAAAGGAAGAGAGGGAGGGACATAGAGAGGGAGACATAGATAAAGATAGAGAGAGAGGGAGGACATAGATAAAGAGAGAGAGAGAGAGAGAGAGAGGACATAGATAAAGGAAGAGAGGGAGGGACATAGAGAAGAGAGAAGGACATAGATAAAGGAAGAGAGGAGGACATAGAGAGAGAGGGACATAGATAAAGAAGAGAGGGAGGACATAGATAAAGAAGAGAGGGAGAAGAGAGAGAAGAGAGGGAGGGACATAGATAAAGGAAGAGAGGGAGGGACATAGATAAAGAAGAGAGAGAGAGAGAGAGAGGGACATAGAGGAAGAGAGAGAGAGAAGGACATAGATAAAGGAAGAGAGGGAGGGACATAGATAAAGGAAGAGAGGGAGGGACATAGATAAAGGAAGAGAGGGAGGGACATAGATAAAGGAAGAGAGGGAGGGACATAGATAAAGGAAGAGAGGGAGGGACATAGATAAAGGAAGAGAGGGAGGGACATAGATAAAGATAGAGAGGGAGGGACATAGATAGAGAGTGAGGGACATAGATAAAGATAGAGAGTGAGGGACATAGATAAAGATAGAGAGGGACATAGATAAAGGAAGAGAGGGAGGGACATAGATAAAGATAGAGAGGGAGGGACAGAGATAGAGAGTGAGTGACATAGATAAAGATAGAGAGTGAGGGACATAGATAAATATAGAGAGGGACATAGATAAATATAGAGAGAGAGACATAGATAGAGGAAGAGAGACATAGATAGAGAGAGGGACATAGAGAGAGAGAGAGAGAGAGAGAGAGAGAGAGAGAGAGAGAGAGAGAGAGAGAGAGAGAGAGAGAGAGAGAGACATAGATAGAGAGAGGGAGAGAGAGAGAGAGAGAGAGAGAGAGAAGAGGAGAGAGAGAGAGAGAGAGAGAGAGAGAGAGAGAGAGAGAGAGAAGGGTAGACACAAGAAAGGCTGTGCAACCACTGCACAACAGACGAAGCTGCATTACCTGGCAAAATATAAAACAGTTAGTGTCATTTCCCCAAATTTGAAACCCTTATTCAAGGTTTCAAAGACCTCTCTGATGTGAATAGTCTTCCTGTCCTGTTGGGGAGGATGCAGAGAGCTGTGGGTTGGCAGTGCACCACATTGCTGCCTGTCATAAGATGAGGGACAGTGTCTGACAGACCAATCAACCTGCACATGTACTGTATGCTTGTTGTTATTGTTCAATGTATGGTTATTTTGACCCTTGGTTATTGTTGTTACTGTTGTCCTGTTGACAATTTTGATTCTTATTATTTTCATATTGTAAATATCCAAAGTAAGCTTTGGCAATATGGACATTGTTACATCATGTCAATAAATCAAATTGAATTGAATTGAATTGAATTTGAGAGAGAGTGACATGGATAAAGAGAGAGAAAGAGAGGCATAGATAAAGAGAGAGAGAAGGAGAGAGAGAGAAGGACAGAGAGAACCATGGTTACCACTCTCTGGTTAAGAGGAGCCAGGTGTGCCTGTTGTGTTCTAACTGTTTTTAAACACTTTTGTCTCCTGTCTAGATATTGGGTTCTGAAGGCCTAGACTGCATATTGTTATTCATTCCGTCTTCAACTAGCAGCAGTACATATTGTTTTATTACAATAGATAGCACACAAAAACATTTATGAGTGGTGCTCTGAGTCGGTGTTAAAGAATAGGAACAGCCTCACTCCTGCTCTTACCACAAACAACGTCAGCAGTTTTGTCAGGCCAAGACTCAAGGCCTTGTGCTTGAGATGACCCCACACTCAGCCAGTCGGCAGGATGAATCTACACCAAACTAGAAACCAAAATGAGGATGTTCTCCTTTTCTGCTGTCTTATCGGGTACATCTCTGGATACACTGAAGAGAGAGCCAGGGAGTGAACAAGAGAGAGAACGAGGAAGAGAGAGAGAGAGACAGAGCAGAATCACATGTTTTCTATAAGGCCTTTCTTAACCTTTATTTATTTCGCTAACATGACATTCAAATGCCTGTCTTGAGAAGCAGAGGTTACCCCTCGAAACTCCACATATGGCAGTTTAGTGTTTGTCAGAGTTCTGTTTGCTCCGCTGGTGCTCTCAGCCGTTGCCTACACACTGCTCTGCTCTGCCGTCGCTCAGTCTAATCTCCCACAGCCTTGCCCACTCTCTCTCTGCTCTGCCGTCGCTCAGTCTAATCTCCCACAGCCACTCTCTCTCTGCTCTGCCGTCGCTCAGTCTAATCTCCCACAGCCTTGCCCACTCTCTCTCTGCTCTGCCGTCGCTCAGTCTAATCTCCCACAGCCTTGCCCACTCTCTCTCTGCTCTGCCGTCGCTCAGTCTAATCTCCCACAGCCTTGCCCACTCTCTCTCTCTGCTCTGCCGTCGCTCAGTCTAATCTCCCACAGCCTTGCCCTCTCTCTGCTCTGCCGTCGCTCAGTCTAATCTCCCACAGCCTTGCCCACTCTCTCTCTCTGCTCTGCCGTCGCTCAGTCTAATCTCCCACAGCCACTCTCTCTCTGCTCTGCCGTCGCTCAGTCTAATCTCCCACAGCCTTGCCCACTCTCTCTCTGCTCTGCCGTCGCTCAGTCTAATCTCCCACAGCCTTGCCCACTCTCTCTCTGCTCTACCGTCGCTCAGTCTAATCTCCCACAGCCTTGCCCACTCTCCCTCTCTGCTCTACCGTCGCTCAGTCTAATCTCCCACAGCCACTCTCTCTCTGCTCTGCCGTCGCTCAGTCTAATCTCCCACAGCCTTGCCCACTCTCTCTCTGCTCTACCGTCGCTCAGTCTAATCTCCCACAGCCTTGCCCACTCTCTCTGCTCTGCCGTCGCTCAGTCTAATCTCCCACAGCCACTCTCTCTCTCTGCTCTGCCGTCGCTCAGTCTAATCTCCCACAGCCTTGCCCACTCTCTCTCTCTGCTCTGCCGTCGCTCAGTCTAATCTCCCACAGCCACTCTCTCTCTGCTCTGCCGTCGCTCAGTCTAATCTCCCACAGCCTTGCCCACTCTCTCTCTGCTCTGCCGTCGCTCAGTCTAATCTCCCACAGCCTTGCCCACTCTCTCTCTGCTCTGCCGTCGCTCAGTCTAATCTCCCACAGCCTTGCCCACTCTCTCTCTGCTCTGCCGTCGCTCAGTCTAATCTCCCACAGCCTTGCCCACTCTCCCTCTCTGCTCTACCGTCGCTCAGTCTAATCTCCCACAGCCACTCTCTCTCTGCTCTGCCGTCGCTCAGTCTAATCTCCCACAGCCACTCTCTCTCTGCTCTGCCGTCGCTCAGTCTAATCTCCCACAGCCTTGCCCACTCTCTCTCTCTGCTCTGCCGTCGCTCAGTCTAATCTCCCACAGCCTTGCCCACTCTCTCTCTGCTCTGCCGTCGCTCAGTCTAATCTCCCACAGCCTTGCCCACTCTCTCTCTGCTCTGCCGTCGCTCAGTCTAATCTCCCACAGCCACTCTCTCTCTGCTCTGCCGTCGCTCAGTCTAATCTCCCACAGCCTTGCCCACTCTCTCTCTCTGCTCTGCCGTCGCTCAGTCTAATCTCCCACAGCCACTCTCTCTCTCTGCTCTGCCGTCGCTCAGTCTAATCTCCCACAGCCACTCTCTCTCTCTGCTCTACCGTCGCTCAGTCTAATCTCCCACAGCCACTCTCTCTCTGCTCTACCGTCGCTCAGTCTAATCTCCCACAGCCTTGCCCACTCTCTCTCTCTGCTCTGCCGTGGCTTAGTCTAATCTCCCACATCCTTGCCCACTCTCTCTCTCTGCTCTACCGTCGCTCAGTCTAATCTCCCACAGCCTTGTCCACTCTCTCTCTGCTCTGCCGTCGCTCAGTCTAATCTCCCACAGCCACTCTCTCTCTGCTCTGCCGTCGCTCAGTCTAATCTCCCACAGCCACTCTCTCTCTGCTCTGCCGTCGCTCAGTCTAATCTCCCACAGCCTTGCCCACTCTCTCTCTCTGCTCTGCCGTCGCTCAGTCTAATCTCCCACAGCCTTGCCCACTCTCTCTCTGCTCTACCGTCGCTCAGTCTAATCTCCCACAGCCTTGCCCACTCTCTCTCTCTGCTCTGCCGTCGCTCAGTCTAATCTCCCACAGCCACTCTCTCTCTGCTCTGCCGTCGCTCAGTCTAATCTCCCACAGCCACTCTCTCTCTGCTCTGCCGTCGCTCAGTCTAATCTCCCACAGCCTTGCCCACTCTCTCTCTCTGCTCTGCCGTCGCTCAGTCTAATCTCCCACAGCCTTGCTCTCTCTCTGCTCTGCCGTCGCTCAGTCTAATCTCCCACAGCCTTGCCCACTCTCTCTCTGCTCTGCCGTCGCTCAGTCTAATCTCCCACAGCCACTCTCTCTCTGCTCTGCCGTCGCTCAGTCTAATCTCCCACAGCCTTGCCCACTCTCTCTCTGCTCTGCCGTCGCTCAGTCTAATCTCCCACAGCCACTCTCTCTCTGCTCTGCCGTCCCACAGCTCAGTCTAATCTCCCACAGCCTTGCCCACTCTCTCTCTGCTCTGCCGTCGCTCAGGCTAATCTCCCACAGCCTTGCCCACTCTCTCTCTGCTCTACCGTCGCTCAGTCTAATCTCCCACAGCCACTCTCTCTCTGCTCTGCCGTCGCTCAGTCTAATCTCCCACAGCCTTGCCCACTCTCTCTCTGCTCTGCCGTCGCTCAGTCTAATCTCCCACAGCCTTGCCCACTCTCTCTCTGCTCTGCCGTCGCTCAGTCTAATCTCCCACAGCCTTGCCCACTCTCTCTGCTCTGCCGTCGCTCAGTCTAATCTCCCACAGCCACTCTCTCTCTGCTCTGCCGTCGCTCAGTCTAATCTCCCACAGCCTTGCCCACTCTCTCTCTGCTCTGCCGTCGCTCAGTCTAATCTCCCACAGCCTTGCCCACTCTCTCTCTGCTCTGCCGTCGCTCAGTCTAATCTCCCACAGCCACTCTCTCTCTGCTCTGCCGTCGCTCAGTCTAATCTCCCACAGCCTTGCCCACTCTCTCTCTGCTCTGCCGTCGCTCAGTCTAATCTCCCACAGCCTTGCCCACTCTCTCTCTGCTCTGCCGTCGCTCAGTCTAATCTCCCACAGCCTTGCCCACTCTCTCTCTCTGCTCTGCCGTCGCTCAGTCTAATCTCCCACAGCCACTCTCTCTCTGCTCTACCGTCGCTCAGTCTAATCTCCCACAGCCTTGCCCACTCTCTCTCTGCTCTGCCGTCGCTCAGTCTAATCTCCCACAGCCTTGCCCACTCTCTCTCTGCTCTGCCGTCGCTCAGTCTAATCTCCCACAGCCTTGCCCACTCTCTCTCTGCTCTGCCGTCGCTCAGTCTAATCTCCCACAGCCTTGCCCACTCTCTCTCTGCTCTACCGTCGCTCAGTCTAATCTCCCACAGCCACTCTCTCTCTGCTCTACCGTCGCTCAGTCTAATCTCCCACAGCCACTCTCTCTCTGCTCTGCCGTCGCTCAGTCTAATCTCCCACAGCCTTGCCCACTCTCTCTCTGCTCTGCCGTCGCTCAGTCTAATCTCCCACAGCCTTGCCCACTCTCTCTCTGCTCTGCCGTCGCTCAGTCTAATCTCCCACAGCCTTGCCCACTCTCTCTCTCTGCTCTGTCATATTTTTCACCTCCTGATGCGACATGACACTTCTAATCTCATTGGGCCTGGAGGGAATCCATCTTGCACAGCTGCAGGTCACTGTAAACAAGACTCAGACACAGATCAGCAAAACACATGACAGGACTATTTATGTTGTATCAGTCACAGAGAAATCCTGATGAGAGCAGTACATTTCTAGCCTGGAAATCCAGGTCGAATCAGAGAGCTGTATACATCACCAATGTGTGTTCTAATCTTTCTGGTTGTGCCTTGTCGAATTGGAGGGATAAAGTGTAGCTGCATTGAAAGGCATTTGGGACTTCAGTGCTGGTTGACAGTGGTGGTGTACAGTATGTGGTATTCATGTAAATTTATGCAGAGAGCACCTGTTAGCAGCAGTCTCCATCTTGGAGTCTGTGAAAACAGAGGTGTCAAACACACAGTGAGATCAGAAGAGGGCAGAGAGAGGCCAACACGTAGGGAGGGAGGGAGGGAGGGAGGGAGGGAGGGAGGGAGGGAGGGAGGGAGGGAGGGAGGGAGGGAGGGAGGGAGGGAGGGATACATATAGAACTCAATAGGCAGGTACTTATTGAAACAGTATCACAGATATTCATTATTCTCCCAATGCATGAAATTCTATTTTTGTTGTAAACAATATGTCAGTAGTACTGTGCATGAAGAGCTGAGATATGATTTAATCTGTGAATTATGTCCTCTATGTATCCTCTCGGGGATGAGAACTAGAGTGAGATAAATGCACAGACACACACAGAGGACACTAAGGATGGGTGCTGTGCGCCTGTGCTTTCTCTGGATCCCAAATCCAATAGAGATGTGTCCTGTGGTCAAATTGAGTTGCAGTGTCCTGGTTTATGTATTTATGACTGTCTCAGTCTATTAGGCTATTGGCTTTTATTGCCGCAGGCTTCCTGTTGTGTGGAAAACGTTCCTTCCTAACTGACCTGCTGAATACCACGTGCATAAACACAACTTTGGAATATATTTACACCTAGGCTCCTCTTCAATGGGAATGGTAACTAGTATTATATCTAGTATTGTCCGACATTACCATTATAGTAGTTACTTTATAACCCATGTTTAGTGTGGTTGGTATTATTATATAAGTTGTTTTTAGTCCAGGAACCTCAGATGTAAATTGGCAATGAAGTTAACTCTAGTGCAGCTACAGTTAACTCTGGTGCAGCAACAGCTAACTCTGGTGCAGCTACAGCTAACTCTGGTGCAGCTACAGCTAACTCTGGTCCTTCAACAGCTAACTCTGGTGCAGCTACAACTAACTCTGGTGCAGCTACAGCTAACTTTGGTGCCGGTACAGCTAACTCTGGTCCTTCTACAGCTAACTCTGGTTCTTCTACAGCTAACTCTGGTGCAGCTACAGATAACTCTGGTGCAGCTACAGCTAACTCTGGTGCCGCTACAGCTAACTCTGGTGCCTCTACAGCTAACTCTGGTGCCTCTACACCTCACTCTGGGTCCACTAACTCTGGTGCCGCTATAGCTAACTCTGATGCCGCTATCTCTAGTGCCTCTACAACTATCTCCGGTGCCTCTACAGCTATCTCCGGTGCCTCTACAGCTAACTCTGGTGCCTATACAGCTAACTCTGGTGCCTCTACAGCTAACTCTGGTGCCTCTACAGCTAACTCTGGTGCCGCTACAGCTAACTCTGATGCCGCTATCTCTGGTGCCTCTACAGCTAACTCTGGTGCCTTTCCAGCTAACTCTGGTTCCTCTACAGCTAACTCTGGTGCCTCTACAGCTAACTCTGGTGCCTCCACAGCTAACTCTGGTGCCTATACAGCTTACTCTGGTGCCTCTTCAGCTAACTTTGGTGCCGCTACAACTAACTCTGTATCCCCATATCATCAAGTCCTTTGCGTTGTGTTAATCCAACCCTTGGGTTAGTAAATGTGATTAATACGTTGCAGAGTGTATGAATCTAAATATTAGGCACCACATCGCTCACACTCTCCCAGATGTAGAGTTCCTCCACTTAAGCAGATAGTAGCTGGACACCAAAGGGTTTTTAATCATTGGTAATTGAAGACCCTGCTGGGAGCAAATGAGCCTGACAGCAGGGACAGCAGAGTCTCCTGCCATTTGCTCTCTCTGGCTGTACATATTCACTGCAGCACCGCCCGCCACTCTGTGTACACACACACACACACACACACACACACACACACACACACACACACACACACACACACACACACACACACACACACACACACACACACACACACACACACACACACACACACACACACACACACACACACACACACACACACACACACACACACACACACACACACACACACACACACACACACACACACACACACACAGCTCTCGTCTGTCTCCTTCCTGGACTTCCGGGTCCTAAAAAGCAGACAGATATCGCTAATCATGTTTGTACCAGACACTACTAGAGTGCCAGGGTTAATGACTAGATAGAGTTCAGCTAAGTTGTTGAGTGCCGAGCATCTGAAGACTCAAGGCTTTCAGATCTCAGCTCTTAGCCATGTACAGTATAATAAGCCACGCTGGGATTGTTTTCATAGTTAATTGCACAGAAATAACATGTTCCATTCTATTTGCTATCTTCGGTCATGATAGTCATGTCATAGTTTCAGTGAGTTTGGAGAACAGAACTTGAGATTGCCTTGGTTTGCTCAAGCATTGCGTTATTCGGCTAGGCAAAACTCTATATTCATAGGAGGAAGTGGCATGATTCAAACAGGACCAGATTGGCACAGACCTAATGAAGGGAAGGAGACGGAACTCATGGACTTCCATTTGTTTTTATTATCCATGCGATTGATACTGATGACACTGCTCCCATTTAAATGTAATGACATCCAACAACTGCACTAGAATACCATCATCATCATTATCTGGTGCAAGATGACAGCAGACAGTGCTTCTTTCTGCTGTCTCAGATCACCTCATTACCCATTAACCCTCATCTCCTTTCCAGCAACAGTAGCTAGCTAATGTCCCCTCAGTGTCAGCATCAGAGACACACTCATTGACACACACACACACACACACACACTACCTAATAGGCATGTGATTTATAGCACGGACAGTTTATTTCTGTCTGACCAGAAATCAGGGCAGAGAGAGGCCATAATTACAGTATATTGGTCACAATTAGAGAACTATATAGGGAATATAGTGTGCCATTAGTGATATATGGACATCAGGATGTCAAGAAGATGCTGCAGAGCACAGAAGAAGGTCTGATCTGATCAGCAGTGTTTCCCATGATTCCATGTCTTTTCCTTCCTACAGAGCCTATTAGTGTGACAGTCCTACCAGGCTGGCCCTAAGCAGTGAGCATGCTGCTTCCCAGCCACGAAGCACTTAGCCTCAGTGATCTGTTATGTTCTGAGGCCTGCCTGGAAGAATAAAACATAGTTTAGAGGGATATACGCTAGACTCTCGAGCATGCACACACAAACACACACACATACTGGGCATGAATGCACACAGACTGGAATGCATGCAAGCAAGCACACACACACACACACACACACACACACACACACACACACACACACACACACACACACACACACACACACACACACACACACACACACACACACACACACACACACACACACACACACACACACACACACACACACACACACACACACACACACACACACACCACTATGCTACTATTACTGCTCTATCTACTGATAAGGGGAAACAGATCTCATCATGGTCTTTCTTTTGTGTTACCGGGTGCAGCCTGTAAACAAGTCCTTTTTCAGGTATGCCAGAGACAATATCTACCAGAAATAACCTGTACAATTGGCTCCTATCCTCAGGAGCTGATGCTATCACATCACGTTAGAATAGTTGTTTGGAACTGAACATTTTCAATCAGCTCTCTCTTTTGTGCATTTTGAGTGTGAGGAAAATAAGGAAGAGAGGAGAGAAGAGAGGGCTGTTGAGTCACATCTTCCACGATCAAGGGTTTGCTCATGTGACAAGGTACAGGTGGGAGCTGCAGGAGTCCCTCCCATCTCCGGGACAACGGCAGATGGCAGCCTGTTCTGACTGTGTGTGACGCAATGTCCCCCCCTCTCTCCTTGCATGGGGCCCTAGGCCATGACACAGGCAACCGGTATTCCACAGCCAATAATAGAGTATTGATTGCTATTAATCAGCTGAAGTAGAGGTTGGTGGCTGTGTGGCTCCTGAGTGGCCCAATGTGAGGCCCATAACTCTCCATTGGAGAGCACCAGGGAGCTCTCAGCCATTACTCCGTTGTCTGTGTAATGGATGGGGTTTAAAGTGAGTCCCCGCTGATTGGGCCAGAGGAGTCTATGTTCCAGGGGCTGCTGGGATTTAGGCATACTCAATGGGAACGTCATGCAGCAGGCCAGGCCCATGTATCACTACTGTAAGTTGGGCTGTGGGCAGGGTTGAGCAGACACCATGGTCTAGTCTTATTACCACACAAAGAGAAGGGTTCAGTGAATAGCGATGGGACCAGACAAGTAAGTCACTCTGGCCTGT
This sequence comes from Oncorhynchus gorbuscha, assembly GCF_021184085.1. Taxonomy (NCBI): domain Eukaryota; kingdom Metazoa; phylum Chordata; class Actinopteri; order Salmoniformes; family Salmonidae; genus Oncorhynchus; species Oncorhynchus gorbuscha. Next base: position 60,472,692 of record NC_060186.1, read on the forward strand.
TGAACCAGGGATAAACATGGCTAGGGTGAACCACTGGGGCGGGAGCTGTGGCATGGCTGGAAAGAAAGGACTATTAAGACAAGTAAAACTCATCCTATATTCTCCTAGAATACTGCTTTGTGAGAGTGCTGGTGAGAGATTTTAGACTGAATTGACATTGCAGGCAGACAACAGCGAAATGGTGATGGAAAATTGGTGTTCTCACCAAACCTCTTGGACTCACTGAGAACATTTAAAAGGGCACTTAGCTGTGGTGTAATCACAATTATATATAATGAGAGCTGAAATTTCACCCACCTCTAGAATCAAGATGGATACAAACAGGGTAATGAAGAGAGAGAGAGGGCAATGGGAATCCATGATATTTAAGTGATTCGAGAGAGATGGCTTTGTCATCCTGTTAATCAAGAAAATTCCTGCAGCAAATTCATAGCAGACCATCAACTACAATCAAGGAAATTGTAGTGAGGAAAAATTAGAGCAATTTAATGTAAACAGGTTTGGGAACTCCCTAACATAAGCTGCCTGACCCATGGAAATAAATGATCCCTCTGCTCTCCTACTCCAGGCTACTACTTTGCCTGTGGTCACACAGCTATTCTAGGACTGGCTTGTACATAGTAATAGCAGACTGTTATCAAAGAGCAGCAATGTAACGTGAATAGCCCTGACAATTTGCATTCAGGATTAGTTATTGGTCTTGCTGTGGAGTATTTCTGCTTGCCTGGACATATTCCTCAGGCTTCCCAGACTGGCATTATTAAAGCTTTGTGTGTGTGTGTGTGTGTGTGTGTGTGTGTGTGTGTGTGTGTGTGTGTGTGTGTGTGTGTGTGTGTGTGTGTGTGTGTGTGTGTGTGTGTGTGTGTGTGTGTGTGTGTGTGTGTGTGTGTGTGTGTGTGTGTGTGTGTGTGTGTGTGTGTGTGTGTGTGTTTTAAATGAAAGTGTGTATAGCATGTGGTGGAGGGGCCCCTCCTACTCGTCATTATAAATGGAACTGTTGTCTCTCAGCTCCCATTACATTATGTGATGAGCAGTGGTGTAGTGGAGGATAAACTAAAGTAAATTCCGTTATTTGGCACAAGGGTTTACCCACCTTTTGCGGAGCGATGCATTGAAAGTTGAGGGAGTGTTACTTTACTCACCGTGAACGGAAATCACTACAGCAGGGTAGTAGCCTAGTGGGGCGGCAGGGTAGCCTAGTGGGGCGGCAGGGTAGCCTAGTGGGGCGGCAGGGTAGCCTAGTGGGGCGGCAGGGTAGCCTAGTGGTTAGAGCGTTGGACTAGTAACCGGAAGGGTGCAAGTTCAAACCCCTGAGCTGACAAGGTACAAATCTGTCGTTCTGCCCCTGAACAGGCAGTTAACACACTGTTCCCAGGCCGTCATTGAAAATAAGAATATGTTCTTAACTGACTTGCCTAGTTAAATAAAGGTAAAATAAATAAAAATAAGAGTCAGAGTAGGAGAAATGTAGCTAGTCACATGGCGTACAAACTAGTAACTGTTCATTGTTGTTCAGAAAAAGTCCTATTGCAACGTGGAACTTTTCCTTTGTCTGACTCCATAGTCTGAAATGCTTTTGGTGTCAAAAGTATACCGGGACTATACCGGGAATAGGGTGCCATCTCAGACACAACTCTCATGTATCAGGGGCCTCAGTGCTAGCCTGAGAACACCCATCTCCAGTTGGTACTTCCTCTGCACCAAAGTGCCTGTAAACCCTGGTTTAAAGGGGATTATAGGGTGTTCCATCTCTAATGGTAACTCTAACACAGAGGACAGTGTGAGAACAGGACTGTGATCCAGGAGAGCGAATGTGCTCAGCTGTCTCAAGCACTGCATGGTTCTATAATCACCACATGACAGCTTAGCGTTACATACAGACATGTGATATTTAAGGGCCAATCAACTAGGTGCTATGCGTACTATAGAAAATAATGAACGATGTGGAAGGTGTGTTCTATGAGGCCGCTAGCGGAGTGGAACTGACCTTCCACGGAGTTGCATTATGTTCTAGAGAACGCATGGAGCCCCGAGCTGATTATCCCTTTAATACCATGGCTATAATTTAACACATTTGCCACTAGAAATGTGTTCAACATCCACTGAAGTAGCTAGCAAGTTTACTAGGTAAACTTGACAGACTTGCTAGTTTAGCTAACCAAACCATCAGTCCTAGCTTGCCATTATGAAAATTGAATTCAACAATGCCAATAATGTTTTCAGTTAGATTTTTGCTTTCAAGAGCAGCTCAAACATAGAACATGAAAGAATTAACTATAGCCATTGAATTATAGCGCACAAATATACTGTGCATTATAGGGAAATAATGCACACTCTAGAATGCCCTGCAAGCCAATCAGAAACAGGTATTCAACAATGCCATGGTATAAAATGCAATTAAGGCACTCTCCACACACACCTCTCCATCGTTTAAGCCTGAATGTTCACACTGGAAGGTCTGTCTGACTGTGGGGATCGTGTGACAGGAGCAGACATGTTAAATTGGCTTCAATGTAGCTGTGCTTTACATTACTGTTGATATGTAACCCACACATTGTGCAATATACTCATGGTTCTGTCATCTGTATACACTGTATACATGACCTAGACTGACCAGGTGAATCCAGGTGAAAGTTATAATGCCTTATTGATGTCACCTGTTAAATCCACTTCAATCACTGTAGATGAAGCGGAGGAGACAGGTTAAAGAAGGATTTTTAAGCCTTGAGCCCATTAAAACATGGATTGTGTGTGTGCCATTCAGAGGGTGAATGGACAAGACAAAATATTTAAGTGCCTTTGAACTGTGTATGCTAGTAGGGGCCAGGCGCACTGCATTGTGTCAAGAACAGAAGTGCTGTGTGTTTCCTGTGTGTATCAAGCATGGTCCACCGCCCAAAAAGTATCCAGCCAACTTGATACAACTGTGGGAAGCATTGTCGCCAACTTGGGCCAGCATCACTGTGGAATGCTTTAACACCTTGTAGAGTCCCTGCCCTGACGGACTGAGGCTGTTCTGAGGGCAAAAGGGGGTGCAACTCAATATAAGGAAGGTGTTCCTAATGTTTTGAACATGCAGTGTATATCCCCATTAGTTGACGCCTTATAGACCGCTAGTCTTCCTCTTTACTAAATAAAATAACATTTTTCATTTTATTCTACTGTTTTGACATCTAAAATATGACTGCACACGCAGCTTTAGTGGACTGTGGAGTCAGTGTGTCCCCTTTTACAGTAGCTTGAGAAACATGTTAGCCATGACAGGGTGAAACACACTAACACACTAACTCAGTGAAATGATTAATGGACCCATCTACTGGTAAATGTGTCCAACACTTGGTCCTTCTCCCTCCTTCCCCCTCATCTGCCTCCCACTCTACTTACACAGAGAGGACCATTGTCCAGCCTGGATGCCTTACCTGAGGACATTGTTTTACTAAAACAACAACAATAAAATATGAAAAAGGTGTGAGGCAGTTGTTTTGCTTACAGCAAAGAGACACACAGAGAGAGAGAGACACACAGAGAGAGAGAGAGACACACAGAGAGAGAGAGAGACACACACACAGAGAGAGAGAAACAGAGAGAGAGAGATACAGAGAGAGAGACAGAGAGAGAGACAGAGAGAGAGGGAGAGAGATACAGAGAGAGAGAAACACAGAGAGAGAGAGAGACACACAGAGAGAGAGAAACACAGAGAGAGAGAGATACAGAGAGAGAGAGAGAGAGAGAGAGAGAGAGAGAGAGAGAGAGAGAGAGAGAGAGAGAGAGAGAGAGAGAGAGAGAGAGAGAGAGAGAGAGAGAGAGAGAGAGAGAGAGGGAGAGAGAGAGAGAGACACAGAGAGAGAAGGAGAGAGCGAGAGAGAGAGAGAGAGAGAGAGAGAGAGAGAGAGAGAGAGAGAGAGAGAGAGAGAGAGAGAGAGAGAGAGAGAGAGAGAGAGACAAAGCGAGAGATTTTAGTATTTTTCACTTTTCACGTCCTGCAGGTGGTAATATCACACACAGGCTGGTTTCACTGAGAAAACTAGTCTCTCCCAAGTTGAAAATTTGTCCTTCAGCATTACACTACAGAAAAGTCGCTACTTGGTCTCTCTAGTTCATTTTCTTTCACTCTCATTCTCTCTTTACCTCCCATTCAACTTATTCATCATTCTCACTCTGTCCCCATCTCCCTCTCTCTATCCTCCGGGCCCTGCAAGCCACTTGCCCTGGCTTCAGCCAGAGGTGAGAGACCATGGCCTCAGAAAATGTCAGCCTCCAACACCTCCAGACAAACATCATCCAGCAACCAGAGCACTGCCAGAGCTACAGACCAAATCCCTGGTGGCTGCTCTGGCCCTGTGACATGACCTGCCATCCTCAATTAAGACAGACTTCACTGCACCCAGTCACCCTCACATGAAGTGGCATCTAAAAAACAGCCATGCAAGTAGATTTTAAACAACTGTCATAATGGAGCAGATTTTAAACATCTGTCACATTGGAGCGGATTTTAAACAACTGTCACAATGGAGCAGATTTTAAACAACTGTAACAATGGAGCAGATTTTAAACAACTGTCACAATGGAGCAGATTTTAAACAACTGTCACATTGGAGCAGATTTTAAACAACTGTCACAATGGAGCAGATTTTAAACAACTGTCACAATGGAGCAGATGTTAAACAACTGTCACAATGGAGCAGATTTTAAACAACTGTCACAATGGAGCAGATTTTAAACAACTGTCACAATGGAGCAGATTTTAAACAACTGTAACAATGGAGCAGATTTTAAACAACTGTCACCATGGAGCAGATTTTAAACAACTGTCACAATGGAGCAGATTTTAAACAACTGTAACAATGGAGCAGATTTTAAACAACTGTCACCATGGATTTTAAACAGTCATGGAGCAGATTTTAAACAGCTGTCACAGTGGAGCAGATTTTAAACAACTGTCACGTTGGAGCAGATTTTAAACAACTGTCACATTGGAGCAGATTTTAAACAACTGTCACATTGGAGCAGATTTTAAATACAGTTATAGAAGAACAGGGGAATTCAAGGACACAAATAGTGACATGTCATTTTTCATGCAACACTTGAGAAGAATGAATCAAATATGTCAACACAATGTAACATAGTCTATTTCTGTAGGTTGACTTGACCCTATGTGGGTGTTTAGGTTGTGACTATAAAAACATATAGGCATTGTAAGAGAATACAAAATAACTACATTCAGAGGACTAGTCTTGGCGTTGTTTGAGTGTTGAAAATTGTCAGGAACGTTGTCTTGACGTTCTGTGAGCGATGAAACACAGTAGGAACCGTTGTCTTGACGTTGCGTGAGTGTTCCTCAAGGAGAAAGATACCGTGTCTGTCGGTATTAAGGCAGGATTAAGGTTCCTTGCTCCAGAGGATGGGTTGATTGATGCAACGTCGGAGAACAGCTGCTACCAAGCCATGCGTAAAAAACAAATTGAGCCCTGGGTTTATGTCTAAATCTCATGCGGACATAGGCGTGTTAAGATCCATGCGCGCTGATTTCCGTTCTGCAAATTATAGTAAATAAGGAGGAGAGAAATACTGATGGTTGTGCCTTCTTTAAATCACTATTTTCAACAAGCAAGCCTGCATTGCAATATGCTCAGAGCAGAAAAGACTACAGTGTACACTGAGTGTACAAAATATGAAGAACACCTGCTCTTTCCATGACATAGACTGACCAGGTGAATCCAGGTGAATGTTATGATCCTTTATTGATGTTACTTGATAAATCCACTTGAATCCACGTAAATAATTATTTGTATGCCTTGAGACAGTTGAGACAGTATGTGTGCTGAATGGCACACTCAACACTGAATTGGTCCACCACCCAAACGACATCCAGCCAACTTGACAGACTTGTAGGAAGCATTCAAGTCAACATGTTGTCAGGATTTGGCCAGGGTTGTTCCGGTTTTTGGTCACTAGATGCCCCCATTGTGCCTTTTGACCTTTTGTTTTCCCTTGATCCCCATTATTATTTGCACCTGTGCCTCGTTTCCCCTGATTGTATTTAAACCCTTTGTTTTCCTCTGTTCTTTGCTCTGTGTTTGTATGTTAGCACCCAGCCCTAGTACTCTGAGAACTCTTGTTGATCCCGGTGGACTCTCTTGTGGAATTCTGTTTTTTTGTTCTTGTTTGGTTGTTTTTTGAGTATCTTTTGAGGCTTTTTGTGCTTTACCTTCCACCTTGTGGATTTACCATTTTTTGTCTTGGAGGATTACCTTTGTTCTTGTAGGATTCCTTTTGAGGTTGTGGAGTTACATGTTTTCCTGAAGAACTTCACTTTTTACTTCATTAAATACACCGTCTCAAGTACTGCTGTGTCTGCCTCATCTTCTGGGTTCTGCCGACTATTCGTGGCTCAGTTGGTTAAGTGACTGTTTCTCACTCCGGAGACCCGGGTTCGTAACCGGGTTCTGACACATGTGCCGGTATCCCTATGGAACACTTTCAACACCTTGTAGAGGTGTAGAGGCAACTCAATATTAGGAAAGTGTTCTTAATGTTTTGTACACTCAGTGTATATTTCTGTATAATGATGGAAAGTTTAAAACATTGGGATGCATCATGCCTGATATCGGTGGGCCTCAGAATCATCCAGCTGCAGGGTCGATCCATTACAGTTAAGTGGATCCATCGAAGAGTCACAGCCCAACTTCTAACTGTCTGAGAGCCTCGGAGAGAGGGAGGGAACCGGGGGAGAGAAGGATAGACAGAGTGTGGAAGTTAGGGAGAGAGGAAGCTTCAAATGATCTGAGTGACAGAGGGAGGAGGGAGAGTTTAAACTGTCTGAAAGCCAGGGAGACGGGGAGAAGGGGTGAAAAGGACAGGTATTCAGTCTAAACCCCCTGTCTCCATCCCCATCCTCTTCTGTGCAGTAGAGGAATACCTAATATCATGGGGTATGTTAGATATAGATTTTGTATTCCAGTTGTGCCATGTCTGGTTTGTTGGCATGCAGAGCACAGAACTCAGAGCTCTGGTAGTAAATCATCTCAGAGGGGAAGAGAGCAGCCGCTAGCGTCTGTCTGGTTGTGGGCTGTCAGTGTGGAAGTGAAAAAGACGCCCGTGTTTATTGAAATGCTCTGCTTTTTTGTCTCAGTAATTGCTATCCTTCTCTCAGTTCCTCTCTTTCCTCTCCTCTCCTTCTCTCTCCTCTCATTCTCTCTCCTCTCATTCTCTCTCCTCTCCCTCTCTCTCTGTCACCTGTGTACTTCCTATTTGAGATGCAGATTAAGAGTAACGTTCAGTATGACTGAGACTACTACTGTGCCTCTGTGAACAGACCTAGCTTTATGTAAGAATCACTTGATCTGACACAGTAAGAGCAAATTCCAGCAGTCTTAGCAGTAGGCATTCCATATATTGGATCTTGTGCAAATGAACAATATTATACAATGAATAATGCATTTTGTCAGTCTCTCGCGCAATGTTTACATCTCGTTAGTACAGCAGATTGCTACCGGCCTTGATACTGGCGATCAGTATGCTACTGCCCATGGCTCTTCCTTGGGCCTGGAGATGTCCCAGAAGCCTTCCCTTCACCACTGTAAACTCCAGCTCTGATTGGCTGATTGAGGATCCTAGCTCGTTTCAGCCAACCCTCCTGTATCTCCTCTCTCTTCCCCCTAGCAGTGCGGTAGGGAGGTGATGGAAAGTTCATTTTAGGATTACATATCAGCCTGGATTAGCCATGGGGCCAGAGGCAGAGCTGCTTGCTAACAAAAACATCATTTTGAACAGCCTGTTGATGTGAAACCAGCCAGGGAGAGACTGGGGATCACTATGATCCTTTTACCACCCTGCTAATCAGCTGAGGGAAGAAGGAAAGCTGTTTTGTATCTCTGGGCATGTGAGGTGGACAGAGTCAGAGCTGCTTTCACTAGAGACAGAGAAAGTGTGTGCGTGCATACCTTGTGCAAGTATAAATGTGTTTGTTTCTGAGATTGAGAATGATGGCGAGAATTCTTTGCAAAGATTATAGTTTTGCATTTCAAAATGTGAATTTAGCTTTGATAAAGAAGGGGAAGAAAACACATGGACACATTCTTTTTTCTAACACCAGATTGCGTAGCATTGAAAGTGATCAATACAATTTCAAATACCCATTCAACTAGAGGTGACCCATTTGCACTATACAATGACATTAGCCTGCTGTGTGTGTGTGTGTGTGTGTGTGTGTGTGTGTGTGTGTGTGTGTGTGTGTGTGTGTGTGTGTGTGTGTGTGTGTGTGTGTGTGTGTGTGTGCGTGTGTGCGTGCGTGCGTGCGTGCGTGCGTGCGTGCGTGCGTGCGTGCGTGCGTGCGTGCACCATGTGCTTGTGAGAGTGCTGGTGCAGTGGCTATATCCCTCCTGTGTCTCTCTCTAGCCAGGATCACAGTAAGGTAATCACTGGCAGATCTGATCTTTGTACTAGAGCAGTGAGAGAGAGGGGGGATAGAGGGATGGAGAACTCTAGGTACTATGGTCTGACGACAGGCTTTTCCTTCTCAAATCCTGACAGGTTGGTTTATATCTGCCATTTGCTGTCTGTGTGTGTTTGTACTGTGTTCCTATTATTAAATATCTTAGCTGTTGTAATGCACCAGACTGAATCCCAGTCTCAGGGCTGGATTACAGTAACGCTTGTTTGTCTGTTTGTCAATAAGTACATTACACCAAATGACATTGGGTCATCTACCAGATGGTCCAATCATCCACTAGTCTATCTCTGTGTCTGGGACACACACACACGTACGCACACACGCACGCACGTGAGCGCACACACACACACAAACTGTATAATTCCCGTTTAGATATGAACCTACAGTGTGTTCTCAGTTTACAAAGAGGTATCAGTGAGAGTTGGCACTGGTAAACGTGGGTTTTTAAAATGCTGTTATTTTCGATTTTATTATAATCTAATGCTCTATAGACATGGAATCTGTCTCCATCCCTGTGGACAGTGTCAGATCCATCTCTGCCTGGTAAAACATGACCTCTGACCTTGTCCTGTCTGGTCACCACCTGGCTCTATGACGGGGGGGTGGACTCCCCCCTCTGAGATGAATGGCATGGCTAATGCTCATTATTATTATTCTCCTCAACATAACAGCAGGCTGATGTGGCTCTAGGCCAAGGGCCCCAGACCCTGATTTTGTGGGTGTGGTTATTGTGGTATTTATCACCCAGCAACATTGTTGTTCCATCCATTCACCATCAGTCTCCTCCCACGACACGGTCAACTGGTGTGTGTGTTCAGCTCCAACACAGCAGTCAGGTATCAGAGCCCCTCCCTCTGTTATCTTACCTAATAGTCTATAGATGAGAGGTAATGCAGCAGATATAAAGGGGAGGGGGAGGTGGTGGGGTGTTATTAAGGTGTTATTAGAGTGGTAAAGGGGAAGGTGGTGGGGTGTTATTAAGGTGTTATTAGAATGGTAAAGGGGAGGGGGAGGTGGTGGGGTGTTATTAAGGTGTTATTAGAGTGGTAAAGGGGAAGGTGGTGGGGTGTTATTAAGGTGTTATCAGAATGGTAAAGGGGAGGGGAGGTGGTGGGGTGTTATTAAGGTGTTATTAGAGTGGTAAAGGGGAGGGGGAGGTGGTGGGGTGTTATTAAGTGGTAAAGGGGTAAAGGGGGTGGTGGGGTGTTATTAAGGTGTTATTAGAGTGGTAAAGGGGAGGGGAGGTGGTGGGGTGTTATTAAGGTGTTATTAGAATGGTAAAGGGAGGGGGAGGTGGTGGGGTGTTATTAAGGTGTTATTAGAGTGGTAAAGGGGAGGGGAGGTGGTGGGGTGTTATTAAGGTGTTATTAGAGTGGTAAAGGGGAGGTGAGGTGGTGGGGTGTTATTAGAGTGGTAAAGGGGAAGGTGAGGTGGTGGGGTGCTATTAGAGTGGTAAAGGGGATGGGGAGGTGGTGGGGTGTTATTAGAGTGGTAAAGGGGATGGGGAGGTGGTGGGGTGCTATTAGAGTGGTAAAGGGGATGGGGAGTGGTAAAGGGTGTTATTAGGTGGTAAAGGGGATGGGGAGGTGGTGGGGTGTTATTAGAGTGGTAAAGGGGATGGGGAGGTGGTGGGGTGTTATTAGAGTGGTATTAGAGGGGAAGGTGAGGTGGTGGGGTGTTATTAGAGTGGTAAAGGGGAAGGTGAGGTGGTGGGGTGTTATTAGAGTGGTAAAGGGGAAGGTGAGGTGGTGGGCTGTTATTAAGGTGTTATTAGAGTGGTAAAGGGGAAGGTGAGGTGGTGGGGTGTTATTAAGGTGTTATTAGAGTGGTAAAGGGGAAGGTGAGGTGGTGGGCTGTTATTAAGGTGTTATTAGAGTGGTAAAGGGAAGGTGAGGTGGTGGGGTGTTATTAAGGTGTTATTAGAGTGGTAAAGGGGAAGGGGAGAGGTGGTGGGGTGTTATTAGAGTGGTAAAGGGGAAGGTGAGGTGGTGGGGTGTTATTAAGGTGTTATTAGAGTGGTAAAGGGAGGGGAGGTGGTGGGGTGTTATTAAGGTGTTATTAGAGTGGTAAAGGGGAAGGTGAGGTGGTGGGGTGTTATTAGAGTGGTAAAGGGGAAGGTGAGGTGGTGGGGTGTTATTAAGGTGTTATTAGAGTGGTAAAGGGGAAGGTGAGGTGGTGGTGGGGTGTTATTAAGGTGTTATTAGAGTGGTAAAGGGGAAGGTGAGGTGGTGGGGTGTTATTATAATGGTAAAGGGTAAAGGGGAGGTGGTGGTGGTGGGGTGTTATTAGAGTGGTAAAGGGGAAGGTGAGGTGGTGGGGTGTTATTAGAGTGGTAAAGGGGAGGTGAGGTGGTGGGGTGTTATTAAGGTGTTATTAGAGTGGTAAAGGGGAAGGTGAGGTGGTGGGCTGTTATTAGAGTGGTAAAGGGGAGGGGAGGTGGTGGGGTGTTATTAAGGTGTTATTAGAGTGGTAATGGGGAAGGTGAGGTGGTGGGGTGTTATTAGAGTGGTAAAGGGTAAAGGGGAAGGTGAGGTGGTGGGGCTGTTATTAGAGTGGTAAAGGGGAAGGTGAGGTGGTGGGGTGTTATTAGAGTGGTAAAGGGAGGGAGGTGGTGGGGTTATTAAGTGTTATTAGAGTGGTAAAGGGGAGGTGGTGGTGGTGGGGTGTTATTAGAGTGGTAAAGGGGAAGGGGGTGGTGGGGGGGTGTTATTAGAGTGGTAAAGGGGAGGTGAGGTGGTGGGGTGTTATTAAGGTGTTATTAGAGTGGTAAAGAGGAAGGTGAGGTGGTGGGGTGTTATTAGAAGAGTGGTAAAGGGGAAGGTGAGGTGGTGGGGTGTTATTAAGGTGTTATTAGAGTGGTAAAGGGGAAGGTGAGGTGGTGGGGTGTTATTAGAGTGGTAAAGGGGAGGGGAAGGTGGTGGGGTGTTATTAAGGTGTTATTAGAGTGGTAAAGGGGAAGGGGAGGTGGTGGGGTGTTATTAAGGTGTTATTAGAGTGGTAAAGGGGAAGGTGAGGTGGTGGGGTGTTATTAAGGTGTTATTAGAGTGGTAAAGGGGAAGGTGAGGTGGTGGGGTGTTATTAAGGTGTTATTAGAGTGGTAAAGGGGAGGGAGGTGGTGGGGTGTTATTAAGGTGTTATTAGAGTGGTAAAGGGGAGGGGAGGTGGTGGGGTGCTATTAGAGTGGTAAAGGGGATGGGGAGGTGGTGGGGTGTTATTAGAGTGGTAAAGGGGAAGGGAGGTGGTGGGGTGTTATTAGGTGTTAGAGTGGTAAAGGGGAGGTGAGGTGGTGGGGTGTTATTAGAGTGGTAAAGGGAAGGTGAGGTGGTGGGCTGTTATTAAGGTGTTATTAGAGTGGTAAAGGGGAAGGTGAGGTGGTGGGGTGTTATTAAGGTGTTATTAGAGTGGTAAAGGGAAGGTGAGGTGGTGGGCTGTTATTAAGGTGTTATTAGAGTGGTAAAGGGGAAGGTGAGGTGGTGGGGTGTTATTAAGGTGTTATTAGAGTGGTAAAGGGAAGGTGAGGTGGTGGGGTGTTATTAGAGTGGTAAAGGGGAAGGTGAGGTGGTGGGGTGTTATTAAGGTGTTATTAGAGTGGTAAAGGGAGGGGAGGTGGTGGGGTGTTATTAAGGTGTTATTAGAGTGGTAAAGGGGAAGGTGAGGTGGTGGGGTGTTATTAGAGTGGTAAAGGGGAGGGGAAGGTGGTGGGGTGTTATTAAGGTGTTATTAGAGTGGTAAAGGGGAAGGTGAGGTGGTGGGGTGGGGTGTTATTAAGGTGTTATTAGAGTGGTAAAGGGGAAGGTGAGGTGGTGGGGTGTTATTATAATGGTAAAGGGGAGGGAGGTGGTGGGGTGTTATTAAGGTGTTATTAGAGTGGTAAAGGGGAAGGTGAGGTGGTGGGGTGGGTGTTATTAGAGGTGTGGTGGGGTGTTATTAGTTATTAGTGGTAAAGGGAAGGTGAGGTGGTGGGCTGTTATTAGAGTGGTAAAGGGAGGGGGAGGTGGTGGGGTGTTATTAAGGGGTTATTAGAGTGGTAATGGGGAAGGTGAGGTGGTGGGGTGTTATTAGAGTGGTAAAGGGGAGGGGAGGTGGTGGGGTGTTATTAAGGTGTTATTAGAGTGGTAAAGGGGAAGGTGAGGTGGTGGGGTGTTATTAGAGTGGTAAAGGGGAGGGGTGGTGGGGTGTTATTAGAGTGGTAAAGGGGAGGTGGTGGGGTGGGGTGTTATTAGAGTGGTAAAGGGGAGGGGAAGGTGGTGGGGGGTTATTAAGGTGTTATTAGAGTGGTAAAGGGGAGGGGGAGGTGGTGGGGTGTTATTAAGGTGTTATTAGAGTGGTAAAGGGGAAGGTGAGGTGGTGGGGTGTTATTAGAATGGTAAAGGGGAGGGGGAGGTGGTGGGGTGTTATTAAGGTGTTATTAGAGTGGTAAAGGGGAAGGTGAGGTGGTGGGGTGTTATTAGAGTGGTAAAGGGGAGGGGAGGTGGTGGGGGTGTTATTAAGGTGTTATTAGAGTGGTAATGGGGAAGGTGAGGTGGTGGGGTGTTATTAAGGTGTTATTAGAGTGGTAAAGGGGAGGGGAGGTGGTGGGGTGTTATTAAGGTGTTATTAGAGTGGTAAAGGGGAGGGGAGGTGGTGGGGTGTTATTAAGGTGTTATTAGAGTGGTAAAGGGGAATGAGGTGGTGGGGTGTTATTAAGGTGTTATTAGAGTGGTAAAGGGGAGGGGGAGGTGGTGGGGTGTTATTAAGGTGTTATTAGAGTGGTAAAGGGGAAGGTGAGGTGGTGGGGTGTTATTAGAGTGGTAAAGGGGAAGGTGAGGTGGTGGGGTGTTATTAAGGTGTTATTAGAGTGGTAAAGGGAGGGGAGGTGGTGGGGTGTTATTAAGGTGTTATTAGAGTGGTAAAGGGGAAGGTGAGGTGGTGGGGTGTTATTAGGTGTTATTAGAGTGGTAAAGGGGAGGGAGGTGGTGGGGTGTTATTAGAGTGGTAAAGGGGAAGGTGAGGTGGTGGGTGCTATTAGAGTGGTAAAGGGGATGGGGAGGTGGTGGGGTGTTATTAGAGTGGTAAAGGGAAGGTGAGGTGGTGGGGTGTTATTAGAGTGGTAAAGGGGAAGGTGAGGTGGTGGGGTGTTATTAGAGTGGTAAAGGGGAAGGTGAGGTGGTGGGCTGTTATTAAGGTGTTATTAGAGTGGTAAAGGGGAAGGTGAGGTGGTGGGGTGTTATTAAGGTGTTATTAGAGTGGTAAAGGGGAGGGTGAGGTGGTGGGGTGTTATTAAGGTGTTATTAGAGTGGTAAAGGGGAAGGTGAGGTGGTGGGGTGTTATTAAGGTGTTATTAGAGTGGTAAAGGGGAAGGTGAGGTGGTGGGGTGTTATTAAGGTGTTATTAGAGTGGTAAAGGGGAAGGGAGGTGGTGGGGTGTTATTAGAGTGGTAAAGGGGAAGGTGAGGTGGTGGGGTGTTATTAAGGTGTTATTAGAGTGGTAAAGGGGAGGGGAGGTGGTGGGGTGTTATTAAGGTGTTATTAGAGTGGTAAAGGGGAAGGTGAGGTGGTGGGGTGTTATTAGAGTGGTAAAGGGGGGAGGGGAGGTGGTGGGGTGTTATTAAGGTGTTATTAGAGTGGTAAAGGGGAGGGAGGTGGTGGGGTGGGGTGTTATTAAGGTGTTATTAGAGTGGTAAAGGGGAAGGTGAGGTGGTGGGGTGTTATTAGAGTGGTAAAGGGGAAGGTGAGGTGGTGGGGTGTTATTAGAGTGGTAAAGGGTAAAGGGGAGGGGAGGTGGTGGGGTGTTATTTATTAAAAGGTGAGGTGGTATTAGAGTGGTAAAGGGGAGGGGAAGGTGGTGGGGTGTTATTAAGGTGTTATTAGAGTGGTAAAGGGAGGTGAGGTGGTGGGGGGTGTTATTAAGGTGTTATTAGAGTGGTAAAGGGGAAGGTGAGGTGGGGGGAGGTGGGGTGTTATTAAGGTGTTATTAGAGTGGTAAAGGGGACGGGGGAGGTGGTGGGGTGTTATTAAGGTGTTATTAGAGTGGTAAAGGGGAAGGTGAGGTGTGGTGGGGGTGTTATTAAGGTGTTATTAGAGTGGTAAAGGGGAGGGGGAGGTGGTGGGGTGTTATTAAGGTGTTATTAGAGTGGTAAAGGGAAGGGTGAGGTGGTGGGGTGTTATTAAGGTGTTATTAGAGTGGTAAAGGGGAGGGGAGGTGGTGGGGTGTTATTAAGGTGTTATTAGAGTGGTAAAGGGGAAGGTGAGGTGGTGGGGTGTTATTAAGGTGTTATTAGAGTGGTAAAGGGGAGGGGAGGTGGTGGGGTGGGGTGTTATTAAGGGGTTATTAGAGTGGTAAAGGGGAGGGGAAGGTGGTGGGGTGTTATTAAGGTGTTATTAGAGTGGTAAAGGGGAGGGGAGGTGGTGGGGTGTTATTAAGGTGTTATTAGAGTGGTAAAGGGGAGGGAATGGTGGTGGGGTGTTATTAAGGTGTTATTAGAGTGGTAAAGGGAAGGTGAGGTGGTGGGGGAAGGAGGGGAGGTGGTGGGGTGTTATTAAGGTGTTATTAGAGTGGTAAAGGGGAGGGGAGGTGGTGGGGTGTTATTAAGGTGTTATTAGAGTGGTAAAGGGGAGGGGGAGGTGGTGGGGTGTTATTAAGGTGTTATTAGAGTGGTAAAGGGGAGGGGAAGGTGGTGGGGTGTTATTAAGGTGCTATTAGAGTGGTAAAGGGGAAGGTGGTGGGGTGTTATTAAGGTGTTATTAGAGTGGTAAAGGGAGGGGGAGGTGGTGGGGTGTTATTAAGGTGTTATTAGAGTGGTAAAGGGGAAGGTGAGGTGGGGTGTTATTAAGGTGTTATTAGAGTGGTAAAGGGAAGGTGAGGTGGTGGGGTGTTATTAAGGTGTTATTAGAGTGGTAAAGGGGAAGGTGGTGGGGTGTTATTAAGGTGTTATTAGAGTGGTAAAGGGGAAGGGAGGTGGTGGGGTGTTATTAAGGTGTTATTAGAGTGGTAAAGGGAGGTGAGGTGGTGGGGTGTTATTAGAGTGGTAAAGGGGAAGGTGAGGTGGTGGGCTGTTATTAAGGTGTTATTAGAGTGGTAAAGGGGAAGGTGAGGTGGTGGGGTGTTATTAAGGTGTTATTAGAGTGGTAAAGGGGGAGGTGGTGGGGTGTTATTAAGGTGTTATTAGAGTGGTAAAGGGGAGGGGGAGGTGGTGGGGTGTTATTAAGGTGTTATTAGAGTGGTAAAGGGGAGGGGGAGGTGGTGGGGTGTTATTAAGGTGTTATTAGAGTGGTAAAGGGGAGGGGAGGTGGTGGGGTGTTATTAAGGTGTTATTAGAGTGGTAAAGGGGAGGGAAGGTGGTGGGGTGTTATTAAGGTGTTATTAGAGTGGTAAAGGGGAGGGAGGTGGTGGGGTGTTATTAAGGTGCTATTAGAGTGGTAAAGGGGAGGTGGTGGGGTGTTATTAAGGTGTTATTAGAGTGGTAAAGGGGAGGGAGGAGGTGGTGGGGTGTTATTAAGGTGTTATTAGAGTGGTAAAGGGGAAGGTGAGGTGGTGGGGTGTTATTAAGGTGGTATTAGGTGGTAAAGGTGGGGAGGTGGTGGGGTGTTATTAAGGTGTTATTAGAGTGGTAAAGGGGAGGGGGGAGGTGGTGGGGTGTTATTAAGGTGTTATTAGAGTGGTAAAGGAGAGGGAGGTGGTGGGGTGTTATTAAGGTGTTATTAGAGTGGTAAAGGGGAGGGGAAGGTGGTGGGGTGTTATTAAGGTGTTATTAGAGTGGTAAAGGGGAAGGTGAGGTGGTGGGGTGTTATTAAGGTGTGGTAAAGGGGAGGGGAGGTGGTGGGGTGTTATTAAGGTGTTATTAGAGTGGTAAAGGGGAAGGTGAGGTGGTGGGGTGTTATTAGAGTGGTAAAGGGGAGGGGGAGGTGGTGGGGTGTTATTAAGGTGTTATTAGAATGGTAAAGGGGAAGGTGAGGTGGTGGGGTGTTATTAGAGTGGTAAAGGGGAGGGGGAGGTGGTGGGGTGTTATTAAGGTGTTATTAGAGTGGTAAAGGGGAAGGTGAGGTGGTGGGGTGTTATTAGAGTGGTAAAGGGGAGGGGGAGGTGGTGGGGTGTTATTAAGGGGTTATTAGAGTGGTAATGGGGAAGGTGAGGTGGTGGGGTGTTATTAGAGTGGTAAAGGGGAGGGGGAGGTGGTGGGGTGTTATTAAGGTGCTATTAGAGTGGTAAAGGGGAGGGGGAGGTGGTGGGGTGTTATTAAGGTGTTATTAGAGTGGTAAAGGGGAAGGTGAGGTGGTGGGGTGTTATTAGAATGGTAAAGGGGAGGGGGAGGTGGTGGGGTGTTATTAAGGTGTTATTAGAGTGGTAAAGGGGAATGAGAGGTGGTGGGGTGTTATTAGAATGGTAAAGGGGAGGGGGAGGTGGTGGGGGGTGTTATTAAGGTGTTATTAGAGTGGTAAAGGGGAGGGAGAGGTGGTGGGGTGTTATTAAGGTGTTATTAGAGTGGTAAAGGGGAAGGTGAGGTGGTGGGGTGTTATTAAGGTGCTATTAGAGTGGTAACGGGGAGGGGGAGGTGGTGGGGTGTTATTAAGGTGTTATTAGAGTGGTAAAGGGGAAGGTGAGGTGGTGGGGTGTTATTATAATGGTAAAGGGGAGGGGGAGGTGGTGGGGTGTTATTAAGGTGTTATTAGAGTGGTAAAGGGGAGGGGAAGGTGGTGGACTGTTATTAAGGTGTTATTAGAGTGGTAAAGGGGAGGGGGAGGTGGTGGGGTGTTATTAAGGTGTTATTAGAGGGTAAAGGGGAGGGGGAGGTGGTGGGGTGTTATTAAGGTGTTATTAGAGTGGTAAAGGGGAGGGGGAGGTGGTGGGGTGTTATTAAGGTGCTATTAGAGGGTAAAGGGGAGGGGGAGGTGGTGGGCTGTTATTAAGGTGTTATTGGGGTAGTAAAGGGGAGGGTGTCTGCCTGCTGCCTCTTCCCATAGGAACATCTGCTCTGAGGCTGTGTCAGATGCAGAAGCACCAAGGAATAGGAGGAGGAGGAGGAAGAAGAGGAAGACGAGGAGGAAGAAGAGGAAGACGAGGGGGAAGAGGAGGAAGACGAGGAGGCTAGAGTCCACAGGTCCCAGAGGTTGAGGTAGTGGTCATATATTGATAGATCCAGTGAGACACACCATCAGATAGTGAACCTCTATCAACGAGTCATCGCTTCAAGTTTACACCAAACTAGGGTGTTGTCCCAGCCAGGTAGATCTAAGCTCAGTACAGTATAGTACAGCTTTAGATGGTTCTCTCTGTCTCCAGACTATTTATAGCATGGGTGTAGCTGGAATGAACAGGAAGTTGGCACCGACGGCCAGTGGGTTATTTTCAGATGCAACAGTAAGCAAAATGGCATTCTTTACAAGTCAACAGTGCATGTATACACTACAGATAAATACCAGGTAAGAATGCAGAAAATCACAGCTAATTGCAGCTTTGCTAAGTCACATTGGGTGTGTTTCACCACCACTATTCACCACATTGCCACACAAATTCCTGTAATACACTTCTAATAGCTGGCTGTGGGACAATGGTTATTTATGTCAAATTTATTAAGACCATAGAGATAGTTAGAGGACGCAATATTGTGTATGCCCCATTATGGCGTCTGTGACAACATGGGCAGCTCCATTGAATCATCTCCATTTTGAAGTAGTCCATTTTCTTCTTCTACTACTACAATGAGTCGTAAGCAAACTGAAAGAGTGCACACAGCCACCTAGAGTGTGCTGCTTGAACAGGTTATAAAGCCAAGGTTGACAATTTACTGCCAAATTTGGATTTTATTTTATTTGGTTAGTTTTTGAAGAGAGAAAGTGAGAGAGAGGGTGGAAGAGAGAAATAGAGAGAGAGAGAGAGAGAGAGAGAGAGAGAGAGAGAGAGAGAGAGAGAGAGAGAGAGAGAGAGAGAGAGAGAGAGGGTGGAAGAGAGAAATAGAGAGAGAGAGAGAAAGATAGAGAGAGAGAGAGAGAGAGAGAGAGAGAGAGAGAGAGAGAGAGAGAGAGAGAGAGAGAGAGAGAGAGAGAGAGAGAGAGAGAGAGAGAGAGAGAGAGAGACAGAGGGTGAAAGAGAGAGAGAGAGAGAGAGAGAGGGTGGAAAGAGAGAGAGAGAGAGAGAGAGAGAGAGAGGGTGGAGAGAGAGAGGGTGGAAAGAGAGAGAGAGAGAGAGAGAGAGAGAGAGAGAGAGGAAGGGGGTGGAAAGAGAGAGAGAGAGAGAGAGAGAGAGAGAGAGAGAAGAGAGAGAGAGAGAGAGAGAGAGAGAGAGAGAGAGAGAGAGAGAGAGAGAGAGAGGAGGAGAGAGAGAGAGAGAGAGAGAGAGAGAGAGAGAGAGAGAGAGGAAAGAGAGAGAGAGAGAGAGAGAGAGAGAGAGAGAGAGAGAGAGAGAGAGAGAGAGAGAGAGAGAGAGAGAAAGAGAGAGAGAGAGAGAGAGAGAGAGAGAGAGAGAGAGAGAGAGAGAGAGAGAGAGAGAGAGAGAGAGAGAGAGAGAGAGAGAGAGAAGAGAGAGAGAGAGAGAGAGAGAGAGAGAGAGAGAGAGAGAGAGAGAGAGAGAGAGAGAGAGAGAGAGAGAGAGAAAGAGAGAGAGAGAGAGAGGGGGGGGTGGAAGGAAGAGAGAAAGAGAGAGAGAGAGAAAGAGAGAGAGGCTGGAAGTAAGAGAGAAAGAGAGAGGGAGGAAGAGAGAGAGAGGGTGAGGGTGGGAGGAAGAGAGAAAGAAGGAGAGAGAGAGAGAGAGAGATAGACTGCCACGATATGTACGTTTGATCATGAATCGTCCACATTAGACGTTGACACAGAAACAGGAGTGGGAGTGAAATTGTAGAGTCGTGTTCGGGACAGGATCAACAGTCAACAGGAACAGGCAGTACAGGAATTATTGTTGTGTTATAAGCAGTGCTTGTTCTAATGTCTTCATGTCTTGTTCTTTTCAAAATATAGGATTATTGTTAATGTATTGCTAGATATTGCTGCAATGTTTGAACTAGAAACATGCTATAACCTCTGAAAAACTGTACGCAATCAATAAATGTTGATTTGATTTTTGATTTGATTATTGTTTTGTGTGTTTTTTCCCCCTGCCCCTCCTTCTCCCAACAGTAACATGTGTTCTTCAGTCTTATTCAACTAACTATAATAGGCCTTTATCAGCTGGGCAGGCAAAGAAAAGCAGAAGGCTAAATGAGGCCATTGCTATGGAAACACACACGCAGCAGAGTGCAGGGGAGGGAGCAGACAGAGAAGAGCAGCTAATGAGGAAGTTATTTATGAATTCTATGCGTAAAAATTAGCACGGGACAGACGGGAGGGTTTTTTAACTGGGCAGGACAGTAAAGTTGTCAGGGTTACAGAACTGTTGCGGGATCGGGACACTACTGGGAAAGAAATTGACAGGAAAAAAAAAAATTCACTCCCGTGTCAACCTCTAGTCCACATACCATCTGCTGTATAATCCACAGATTAATCTCACCACCAGTGTCCTAATATTTACACACACCCCCCCCACACACACACACACACACAGACAGATGACTTTACTTTACACCCCTGGCTTTGTGTCTCTAAGACTTCAGACAGTCTGTCTGGATGGAAGGGTGTCTGATGCACACACACACGCACGCACGCACACACACACACACACACACACACACACACACACACACACACACACACACACACACACACACACACACACACACACACACACACACACACACACACACACACACACACACACACACACACACACACACACACACACACACACACACACACACACACACACACACACACACGCTATGACCTATCAGACAGAAGCCAACTTCCCTGCTCTTAAATCTTAAATCTCAACAAGACAATTTCTGTCTTCGTGTTAGAGATGCATACAATTAGCTGTAGTCAGTCTGTTATAGCACTGGGCAGATGCTGCTGCTAGTGCTGCTGGGGTTGATGGGTAATAGATTGTGTTTCTTTAATGACAGGCTCTATCTGCCCGGCGGATCTGTTCTGATTGGACTATTTTAATCAAGTATGTGTAATACGATTGTAATCAATGCAGGTTGATTGTCAGATTGTGGAGAAAGGCTTTCTCCATGAATGATGTAGCCTAAACTACTGTAGCCCTATGTCTTCTTGGCTTCCCTCCCTTTGATATTCTCTCTGACAGACTCCCTACATATAGGTGAGGCCATATGTACAGTCCAGTGAGTCTCTCTCCCTCTCACTCTCTATTCTTCACCCTGTCTTCTTTCTTTCTTTCTGTCTTTCTTTCTGTCTTTCTTTCTTTCTGTCTTTCTTTCTGTCTGTCTGTCTTTCTTTCTTTCTTTCTTTCTTTCTTTCTTTTTCTCTCTCTGTCTATCTCTCTCTGTCTTTCTGCATGGCTGGCTGCGTCTGAAGCGTATGGGTACAGGGTCAGTCCACAGGAGACCTGCAGGAGGGAGTCTCGGTTGACTTTGGTATCAGAGGAGTCCAGGATGTGTGTTTGACTGTTAGATGCGCTCTGAAGATCTTTAGGGGCCTGCAGAGAAGGAGCCGGGAGGAGAGGTGTATTGAATGACAATCAGCCTGCAGGTATCTAAACTTGGCATCTAGTGAAAGGAAGAAAACAAAGAACCCAGGAAACAACTACTGTATA
Source organism: Oncorhynchus gorbuscha (assembly GCF_021184085.1). Lineage (NCBI taxonomy): Eukaryota > Metazoa > Chordata > Actinopteri > Salmoniformes > Salmonidae > Oncorhynchus > Oncorhynchus gorbuscha. The sequence goes on from NC_060186.1 coordinate 60,493,765, forward strand.
TTATGTGGTTCCACCATACAGCAGAAAGAATGTGTAGAGGAACAGGGTATCCGATATGTTCCTCATATTGATGGTTTAATACACACTACATGACCAAAAGTATGTGGGCAACTGCTCGTCAAACATCTCATTCCAAAATCATGTGCATTAATATGGAGTTGGCCCCACCTTTGCTGCCACAACAGCCTCCACACTTCTGGGAAGGCTTTCCACTAGATGTTGGAACATTGCTGCGGGGACTTGCTGCTTTCCAATTCATCCCAAAGGTGTTCGATGGGGTTGAAGTAAGGGCTCTGTGCAGGCCAGTCATGTTCTTCTCCCTTTGTGCATGGGGGCATTGTCATGCTGAAACAGGAAAGGGCCTTCCCAAAATTGTTGCACAAATTAGGAAGCACAGAATCCTCTAGAATGTCATTGTATGCTGTATGGTTAAGATTTCCCTTCACTGGAACTAAGGGGCCCGAACCATGAAAAACAGCCCAGACCATTATTCCTCCTCCACCAAACATTACAGTTGGCACTATGCATTGTGACAGGCAGCATTCACCTGACATCCGCCAAACCCAGATTCATCAGTCGGAGAGCCAGATGGTGAAGAGTGATTCATCACTCTAGAGAACCCGTTTCCACTTCTTTAAAGTCCAATGGCGGCGAGCTTTACACCACTCCAGCCGACACTTGGAATTGTGCATGGTAATCTTAGACTTGTGTGTTCGTTGGGCCATTGAAACCCATTTCATGAAGCTCCCGACGAACAGTTCTTGTGCTGACGTTGCTTCCAGAGGCATTTTGGAACTCGGTAGTGAGTGTTGCAACTAAGGACAGACAATTGCTACGCTCTACGCAGTTCAACACTCGGTGATCCTTTTCTGGGAGCCTGTGTGGCTTACCACTTCGCGGCTGAGCCGTTGTTGCTCCTAGACATTTTCATTTCACAATAACAGCACTTACAGGTGACCGGGGCAGCTCCAGCAGGGCATAATTTGCCGAACTGACTTGTTGGAAAGGTGGCATCCTATGACAGTGCCACGTTGAATGTCACTGAGCATTTCTGTAAGGCCGTTCTACTGCCAGTATTTGTCTATAGCGATTGCATGGCTGTGTGCTCGATTGTATACACCTGTCAGCAATGGGAGTGGCTGAAATAGCTAAATCCACTAATTTGTCCACCTACTTTTGTATATTTTATTTATTTTTATTTCACATTTATTTAACCAGGGAGGCAAGTTGAGAACAAGTTCTCATTTACAATTGCGACCTGGCCAAGATAAAGCAAAGCAGTTCGACACATACAACGACACAGAGTTACACATGGAGTAAAACAAACATACAGTCAATAATACAGTATAAACAAGTCTATATATGATGTGAGCAAATGTGGTGAGATAAGGGAGGTAAAGGCAAAAAAGGCCATGGTGGCAAAGTAAATACAATATAGCAAGTAAAACACTGGAATGGTAGATTTGCAGTGGAAGAATGTGCAAGGTAGAAATTAAAATAATGGGGTGCAAAGGAGCAAAATAAATAAATAAATACAGTAGGGAAAGAGGTAGTTGTTTGGGCTAAATTATATGTGGGCTATGTACAGGTGCAGTAATCTGTGAGCTGCTCTGACAGTTGGTGCTTAAAGCTAGTGAGGGAGATAAGTGTTTCCAGTTTCAGAGATTTTTGTAGTTCGTTCCAGTCATTGGCAGCAGAGAACTGGAAGGAGAGGCGGCCAAAGAAAGAATTGGTTTTGGGGGTGACCAGAGAGATACTGTATACCTGCTGGAGCGCGTGCTACAGGTGGGTGATGCTATGGTGACCAGCGAGCAGAGATAAGGGGGGACTTTACCTTGCAGGGTCTTGTAGATGACATGGGGCCAGTGGGTTTGGCGACGAGTATGAAGCGAGGGCCAGCCAACGAGAGCGTACAGGTCAAAATGGTGGGTAGTATATGGGGCTTTGGTGACAAAACGGATTGGACTGTGATAGACTGCATCCAATTTGTTGAGTAGGGTATTGGAGTCTATTTTGTAAATGACGTCGCCGAAGTCGAGGATTGGTAGGATGGTCAGTTTTACAAGGGTATGTTTGGCAGCATGAGTGAATGATGCTTTGTTTGGGGTGGCAGGGTAGCCTAGTGGTTAGAGCGTTGGACTAGTAACTTGAAGGTTGCAAGTTCAAACCCCCGAGCTGACAAGGTACAAATCTGTCGTTCTGCCCCTGAACAGGCAGTTAACCCACTGTTCCTAGGCCGTCATTGAAAATAAGAATATATAACTGACTTGCCTAGTTAAATAAAAGGTCAAATAAAAAAATTGTTGTGAAATGGGAAGCCAAGATTTCTAGATTTAACTTCGGATTAGAGATGTTTGATATGGGTCTGGAAGGAGAGTTTACAGTCTAACCAGACACCTAGGTAATTGTAGTTGTCCATGTATTCTAAGTCAGAGCCGTCCAGTGAAGTGATGTTGAACAGGCGGGCAGGTGCAGGCAGTGATCGGTTGAAGAGCATCCATTTAGTTTTACTTGTATTTAAGAGCAATTGGAGGCCACGGAAGGAGAGTTGTATGGCATTGAAGCTTGCCTGGAGGGTTATTAACACAGTGTCCAAAGAAGGGCTAGAAGTATACAGAATGGTGTCGTCTGCGTAGAGGTGGATCAGAGACTCACCAGCAGCAAGAGCGACATCATTGATATATACAGAGAAGAGAGTCGGTCCAAGAATTGAACTCTGTGGCACCCCATAGAGACTGCCAGAGGTCCGGACAGCAGACCCTCGGATTTGACACACTGAACTCTATCAGAGAAGTAGTTGGTGAACCAGGCGAGGCAATCATTTGAGAAACCAAGGCTGTCGAGTCTGCCGATGAGGATGTGGTGATTGACAGAGTCGAAAGCCTTGGCCAGATCAATGAATACGGCTGCACAGTAATGTTTCTTATCGATGGCGGTTAAGATATCGTTTAGGACCTTGAGCGTGGCTGAGGTGCACCCATGTATAGTGTATATATAGTGTATGTTTTCCATATTGTGCTTTTCTGCCTTGGTTAATTTTATGAGCTGGTCTGTGAAGTGTATGATTAACAGGTCCACACAACCTAATGCTTAGCCTACATGAAAAACACTGAAAGTCATTTAAGGAGAGCGAATAAATGATTCCCTAATAAAGTCCTGTGAATATAGTTTTATAAGACAGTAAGGAAGAGGGGAGCAGGAACATCCTCCCAATACACAGCCAGATCATTAAGTTGAAGGATACAGCATATCACTTATTTAAAACACTCCCCTGCTCTACAATCTAGACTGCAATCTGTCTTTTCCAAACAACCTAGCATTGGTGTGACAGACAGACAGACAGACAGACAGACAGACAGACAGACAGACAGACAGACAGACAGACAGACAGACAGACAGACAGACAGACAGACAGACAGACAGACAGACAGACAGACAGACAGACAGACAGACAGACAGACAGACAGACAGACAGACAGACAGACAGACAGACAGACAGACAGACAGACAGACAGACAGACAGACAGAGACAAGCAGGCAGACAAGCAGGCAGGCTGAAAAGGTACTGCTTATCACCTAGCACCTGTGCCCCTGGAAAAGGCTTTATCTCTTATCTTCAATGAGGGAAATGAAGAGAAACCACACAAGCGCTCCACTGTGAGGCTGAAGAGGATATCATACAAAGCAGAGCAGCAAGGGAGAAGAGTAGTACACACACCTCATCATTGATATCTGACTGTTAAGTTTTATTTATGGGAGAAAGGGAGATGCAGTGGAAGTATTGGCTAGTTCTTCATGCATCATCATCTTTACACAGTGAATAATAATCACACAGTGAATAATAATCACACAGTGAATAATAATCACACAGTTCACACAGTGAATAATAATCACACAGTGAATAATAATCACACAGTGAATAATTTTCAACCATAATATTTCCTTTTAGTATGCCCTTTACAATAAAGAGCTGGAGGGCTTATTGAACAACATGCTGTAGATCTGCTCACTTCACATCATATTGTTGGTCGTACAACACGCATTTCCAGTGTGCTTCATTACTTTTCTTTGCCTTTAGTCAGATGAGGAGCTATTTTAAAGTGTTTTCCTCCAACAGCAGCGCTCTATGTTGTTGTTCCTAACTTCCTGTCTCTCACCTCCCTAAGGCCTGTCACATGATGACCTGCTAATGTGTTTGTTATGACAAGCAAGGTTACACGTGTCATCTGCATTAAACCAGTACTAAGTTTTTCACCAAATTAGGTTGAAAGACAAACTGGCCAACGGCATAAAATAAGTCATCGTGTGTATGCATCACTACACTCCTTTGCATGCTACAGCCTCAGCCTTCCTTCTGACACCTTGGGCCTGGGAAAACCGCTAGCCTTTTCACCCTTTGTACTAGCTATGCTTCACATTCACTGTCACACATTACGTTGGTCCTCTAACCTTAACAAGGATTGGACAGTGTGAATACTTAGTAACTGATTTGTCAAGTCTCTTTTTCTGCTATGGGTGTGATTGTGGTTTCAACCCATACATGACTCATTGTAGACATCACCTTTTTCTGGAGAGGCATGAAGGGATGAAGGGATGGAGAGATGGAGGGATGGAGGGATTGAGGGATGAAGGGATGGAGATTGAGGGATGAAGGGATGGAGAGATGGAGGGATGGAGGGATGGAGAGATGGAGAGATGGAGGGATGGAGGGATGGAAAGATTGAGGGATGAAGGGATGGAGGGATTGAGGGATGAAGGGATGGAGGGATGGAGAGATGGAGAGATGGAGGGATTGAGGGATGAAGGGATGGAGGGATTGAGGGATGAAGGGATGGAGAGATGGAGGGATGGAGAGATGGAGGGATGGAGGGATTGAGGGATGAAGGGATGGAGGGATGAAGGGATGAAGGGATGGAGGGATTGAGGGATGAAGGGATGGAGAGATGGAGAGATGGAGGGATGGAGGGATGGAGAGATTGAGGGATGAAGGGATGGAGGGATTGAGGGATGGAGGGATGGAGAGATGGAGAGATGGAGGGATTGAGGGATGAAGGGATGGAGGGATTGAGGGATGAAGGGATTGAGGGATGAAGGGATGGAGGGATTGAGGGAGTGATGTATGTATATGCCCCGGTGATGTTCCTTAATGAGTTAATAAGTCTGAGGTCCTGTTTAACAGTGTGGCTGTAGATTGGCTACTGTAGAAGACCCCCCCCCCCCCCAAGCCCCAGAGGACATGTGTGCTATAGGTTTGACCCTGTGCAGTGACAGTGACATACGGGTTTCCTCAGCAGCCCAAGGTCTCAGTATAGTAAATAGCCATCATAAAAAGGTTCACGACCCCCCCGGCACAGGCCTCTCTAATCCTCTCAGTGTATAGATTCTATATTGATAGGTTGATATGCTTGGCTATGAGCTAATGGCTTTTATGTACGTTCAGTTACAGCCAGTTAGACAGTTATGAGTGTGTTTACTGCCCTGTGACCGGGTGGTTTTATGGCTTGTTATGCCTGTTTATTGGTACTTACTGTATGTGGGATAATGTCCTCCTTGTCGAAACAGAGCTGTGGTTGAGCTGTGGTGTTGAACCAGATGCCTATGGGGTGAAAGTATAGGTCCTATTCAATCAGAATGGGTTACCAGGACCGTGGGATTAGTCAAAACAACATTCTTTCTGAATGAGAGCCGTTGCATTTGCTTGAAGTCAACATTCTTTTGGTTTCACACATATGTTGCTTTGCCGAGCTGTGCAAATCCAAATGAGCCACATTCATTCAGCACAACAAAAAAATAGGATGTTTTGCGCTATCCCCGTAACCCACCAGATGCAGAGTTTGGTTTAATAGAATTGGGGCCCTGTCCGTCCAGTCCGTGACTCAAACCCTGCTGTAAGCACAACACATACAGGCCCACAGAGACAATAGAGTGCTGATCTGGCGACCTCAACACCCACACAATGCAGACTGAGCCAGAGGAAGAGCAGGGTGGATGTGGCCACAGCACTTTCTCTGCAGGGATAGATTAGAGCAGGCACATATCAAACGGGTGGTTTGTTACAGGCACCGCTGGTCAGGTGTTTTATTGTGGGGGGGGGGGGGGGCAGTATCTGGTGGGATTAGCAGCTCACTTATCCTCTCAGAATGATTGTTTTCATAGACCGGGGGAGGGAAGACCGAGAGAGTATAAAAGTCAACAGTGATCTCCTGTGGTGTTTTTAATGGGGTTTTCAGTAGCCGTAAAATAGGTTGATAAATGAAAAGAAAGCAGTCTGTGTGATTGGGTGAGATATGTGTGATTCAGTCTATTACTGATGTGTAGGGGCGTGGGTTAGGGAATGTTTATGTGTGTGTTTGTGTGCGCGTGTGTTTATGTGTGTGTTTATGTGTGTGTTTGTGTGCGCGTGTGTTTATGTGTGCATACATATGTGTGTTCACCAGTGTTTATTAAGGTTGAGGGGGAGTCATTAATCCAAATTTAAATCCCACTACAGTGCCTTCTCTATGAGGAGGACTACCTGCTATGAGATACCCAGACTTATCAACCCTCTGAAACATAAACCTCTCATCACCACATCCCCCTGTCTCTGACAAGGGCTTTACAGGAGCCTGGATCAACTCCTCACACAAATCCTCTGTCGCCAGAGGGGAGAAACTATCAGAGAGGCCAGAGAGAGAGAGAGAGAGAGAGGAGTGAGGGATGGTGGAGGCCTCCTGCTCTGGTGTTCTATAATTCCCACATTTGAATGTAAAGATGTCATTTATCTGAGTGCTGGCACAGTGCTACAAAAGTGAGATTCACGGTACTCGCTGGCTTGTCAGAGTGCAGAGCTGGAACATGAGCATCTGCACTCGCGCGGCCACATACTCTTAGTCATTCTCACAAGCACATGGTCAGATACGCACGCACACACACACACACACACACACACACACACGCACGCACGCACGCACGCACGCACGCACGCACGCACGCACGCACGCACGCACACACACACACACACACACACACACACACACACACACACACACACACACACACACACACACACATGTGCATTCACACACGGATGTGCCAATTACATACAGACAGGACAGTCCAGCCAGTGTATTCTTTGCCAATGATTTTGTTGTACATGATCCCGTTATTTTGTAATGCTGACCGGTGCTCTGTCATCTCCACAGTGCACTCTACTGGTGGAAGCTTCAACATAGCCTCCAGTCTAGTAGTAACTCATCTCAAAATCACTAAATTAAACTACACAATTTCCTAAAGTTACCTTGGAGGGGTGGTTTTGCTGCTTCTAACCAAGCAATCCTCCCATTGCCGTACATACACTATTATAAGCAGCCTCTGTCTGCCTGTTAGCCTCCTTCAGAAGGAGAGAAGGATAAAGCTGATTCATCCTGTTAGCCTCCTTCAGAAGGAGAGAAGGATGGAGCTGATTCATCCTGTTAGCCCCCTTCAGAAGGAGAGAAGGATGGAGTTGATTCATCCTGTTAGCCCCCTTCAGAAGGAGAGAAGGATGGAGCTGATTCATCCTGTTAGCCCCCTTCAGAAGGAGAGAAGGATGGAGCTGATTCATCCTGTTAGCCCCCTTCAGAAGGAGAGAAGGATAGAGCTGATTCATCCTGTTAGCCCCCTTCAGAAGAAGAGAAGGAGAGAAGGATGGAGCTGATTCATCCTGTTAGCCCCCTTCAGAAGGAGAGAAGGAGAGAAGGATGGAGCTGATTCATCCTGTTAGCCCCCTTCAGAAGGAGAGAAGGATGGAGCTGATTCATCCTGTTAGCCCCCTTCAGAAGGAGAGAAGGAGAGAAGGATGGAGCTGATTCATCCTGTTAGCCCCCTTCAGAAGGAGAGAAGGAGAGAAGGATGGAGCTGATTCATCCTGTTAGCCTCCTTCAGAAGGAGAGAAGGAGAGAAGGATGGAGCTGATTCATCCTGTTAGCCTCCTTCAGAAGGAGAGAAGGATGGAGCTGATTCATCCTGTTAGCCCCCTTCAGAAGGAGAGAAGGAGAGATGGATGGAGCTGATTCATCCTGTTAGGAGAGAAGGAGAGAAGGATGGAGCTGATTCATCCTGTTAGCCCCCTTCAGAAGGAGAGAAGGATGGAGCTGATTCATCCTGTTAGCCTCCTTCAGAAGGAGAGAAGGATAGAGCTGATTTATCCTGTTAGCCCCCTTCAGAAGGAGAGAAGGATAGAGCTGATTCATCCTGTTAGCCCCCTTCAGAAGGAGAGAAGGATGGAGCTGATTCATCCTGTTAGCCTCCTTCAGAAGGAGAGAAGGATAGAGCTGATTCATCCTGTTAGCCCCCTTCAGAAGGAGAGAAGGAGAGAAGGATAGAGCTGATTCATCCTGTTAGCCCCCTTCAGAAGGAGAGAAGGATAGAGCTGATTCATCCTGTTAGCCCCCTTCAGAAGGAGAGAAAGATAGAGCTGATTCATCCTGTTAGCCTCCTTCAGAAGGAGAGAAGGATAGAGCTGATTCATCCTGTTAGCCCCCTTCAGAAGGAGAGAAGGATAGAGCTGATTCATCCTGTTAGCCCCCTTCAGAAGGAGAGAAGGATGAGGCTGATTCATCCTGTTAGCCCCCTTCAGAAGGAGAGAAGGAGAGAAGGATAGAGCTGATTCATCCTGTTAGCCTCCTTCAGAACGATAGAAGGATAGAAGAATAGAGCTGATTCATCCTGTTAGCCTCCTTCAGAAGGAGAGAAGGATGGAGCAGATTCATGGAGCTCCAGCTCACTCTGCCAGTGAATCAGTGGATCAGTCCTAGTCTATTAACCTCCTCACTCTCGTAGCCCTCCCATCCATAACCCAAGTCAGTCCATCCATCCAGCCAGACCCCTGCCCTGCCCCAGTCCCAGTCAGGCTGCACGGTGGTGGGGTGAAAGACCCTGTTAAAGCCATGATCAGTGGATGGATGGGGCTGGTGGATGCTGAGGCAGCAGATTCCTAATGCCCAGAGGACCAGTCCAGTGGCCTTGCTGTGTCTCAGTCTCTCTGTAACCTCCCTTTCCACCTAGTCCACAAGTCAGTCCACGGGACCCTCTACTTTCCCCCTCTCTCCTCTCCCTCGCCTCTCCTCTCCCCCTCTCTCCTCTCCCTCGCCTCTCCTCTCCCCCTCTCTCCTCTCCCTCGCCTCTCCTCTCCCCCTCTCTCATCTCCTCTCCCTCGCCTCTACTTTCCCCCTCTCTCATCTCCTCTCCCTCGCCTCTCCTCTCCCCCTCTCTCCTCTCCCTCGCCTCTCCTCTCCCCCTCTCTCATCTCCTCTCCCTCGCCTCTCCTCTCCCCCTCTCTCATCTCCTCTCCCTCGCCTCTCCTCTCCCCCTCTCTCCTCTCCCTCGCCTCTCCTCTCCCCCTCTCATCTCCTCTCCCTCGCCTCTCCCTCCCCCTCTCTCATCTCCTCTCCCTCGCCTCTCCTCTCCCCCTCTCTCCTCTCCCCCTCTCTCATCTCCTCTCCCTCGCCTCTCCTCTCCCCCTCTCTCATCTCCTCTCCCTCGCCTCTCCTCTCCCCCTCTCTCATCTCCTCTCCCTCGCCTCTCCTCTCCCCCTCTCTCATCTCCTCCTCGCCTCTCCTCTCCCCCTCTCTCATCTCCTCTCCCTCGCCTCTCCTCTCCCCCTCTCTCATCTCCTCTCCCTCGCCTCTCCTCTCCCCCTCTCTCCTCTCCCTCGCCTCTCCTCTCCCCTCTCTCCTCTCCCTCGCCTCTCCTCTCCCCCTCTCTCATCTCCTCTCCCTCGCCTCTCCTCTCCCCCTCTCTCATCTCCTCTCCCTCGATCCTCTCCCCCTCTCTCCTCTCCCTCGATCTCTCTCCCCCTCTCTCATCTCCTCTCCCTCGATCCTCTCCCCCTCTCTCATCTCCTCTCCCTCGCCTCTCCTCTCCCCCTCTCTCCTCTCCCTCGCCTCTCCTCTCCCCCTCTCTCCTCTCCCTCGCCTCTCCTCTACACCTCTCTCATCTCCTCTCCCTCGCCTCTCCTCTCCCCCTCTCTCATCTCCTCTCCCTCGCCTCTCCACTCCCCCTCTCTCATCTCCTCTCCCTCGCCTCTCCTCTCCCCTCTCTCATCTCCTCTCCCTCGCCTCTCCTCCCCCCTTCTCCTCTCCTCGCCTCTCCTCTCCCCCTCTCTCCTCTCCCTCGCCTCTCCTCTCCCCCTCTCTCATCTCCTCTCCCTCGCCTCTCCTCTCCCCCTCTCTCATCTCCTCTCCCTCGCCTCTCCTCTCCCCCTCTCTCCTCTCCCTCGCCTCTCCTCTCCCCCTCTCTCCTCTCCCTCGCCTCTCCTCTCCCCCTCTCTCATCTCCTCTCCCTCGCCTCTCCTCTCCCCCTCTCTCCTCCTCTCCCTCGCCTCTCCTCTCCCCTCTCTCATCTCCTCTCCCTCGCCTCTCTCTCCCCCTCTCTCCTCTCCCTCGCCTCTCCTCTACACCTCTCTCATCTCCTCTCCCTCGCCTCTCCTCTCCCCCTCTCTCATCTCCTCTCCCTCGCCTCTCCTCTCCCCCTCTCTCATCTCCTCTCCCTCGCCTCTCCTCTCCCCCTCTCTCCTCTCCCTCGCCTCTCCTCTCCCCCTCTCTCCTCTCCCTCGCCTCTCCTCTCCCCCTCTCTCATCTCCTCTCCTCGCCTCTCCTCTCCCCCTCTCTCATCTCCTCTCCCTCGCCTCTCCTCTCCCCCTCTCTCCTCTCCCTCGCCTCTCCTCTCCCCTCTCCCTCTCCCTCGCCTCTCCTCTACACCTCTCTCATCTCCTCTCCCTCGCCTCTCCTCTCCCCCTCTCTCATCTCCTCTCCCTCGCCTCTCTTCTCCCCCTCTCTCATCTCCTCTCCCTCGCCTCTCCTCTCCCCCTCTCTCATCTCCTCTCCCTCGCCTCTCCTCTCCCCCTCTCTCCTCTCCCTCGCCTCTCCTCTCCCCCTCTCTCCTCTCCCTCGCCTCTCCTCTCCCCCTCTCTCATCTCCCTCTCCCTCGCCTCTCCTCTCCCCCTCTCTCTCATCTCCTCTCCCTCGCCTCTCCTCTCCCCCTCTCTCCTCTCCCTCGCCTCTCCTCTCCCCCTCTCTCCTCTCCCTCGCCTCTCCTCTCCCCCTCTCATCTCCTCTCCCTCGCCTCTCCTCTCCCCCTCTCTCCTCTCCCTCGCCTCTCCTCTCCCCCTCTCTCCTCTCCCTCCTCCTCTCCTCCCCCTCTCTCATCTCCTCTCCCTCGCCTCTCCTCTCCCCCTCTCTCATCTCCTCTCCCTCGCCTCTCCTCTCCCCCTCTCTCCTCTCCCCCTCTCTCATCTCCTCTCCCTCGCCTCTCCTCTCACCTCTCTCCTCTCCCTCGCCTCTCCTCTCCCCCTCTCTCATCTCCTCTCCCTCGCCTCTCCTCTCCCCCTCTCTCCTCTCCCTCGCCTCTCCTCTCCCCCTCTCTCATCTCCTCTCCCTCGCCTCTCCTCTACACCTCTCTCCCCTCCTCTTCTCCACCAGCTCATTGCCCTCCTAATCACGGTCTCATACTAACTGCCCTGAAGGGAAGGTACCAGAAAAACAGGGGCCTCAGCAGTTCCACTATAATATCCGTGTGTGCTTTGAAGTCCTTTTTCACTCCCAGGATGTCATTTTCATTTAATCAACCTGGGAAAACAGGATGTAGTAAAAGAGAGATTTAAAAAATCATATTTTTCCTCAGTATGAAACATAGAAAATGCAGCACTGCCAATACAGAAACGTTGAGATAATGATGTGTAGAGCAGTAGCCTGGTGCAAAGAATGAATGGGCTCCTAGTTTCAACTACACTAACGTTCAAAAGTTTGGGGTCATTTAGAAGAGTCCTTGTTTTTGAAAGAAAAGTACATTTTTTTGTCCATTAAAATAACATTGTTAATGTTGTAAACGACTATTGTAGCTGGAAACAGCTGATTTTTTAAATGGAATATCTACATAGGTGTACAGAGGCCCATTAACAGCAGCCATCACTCTTGTGTTCCAATGGCACGTTGTGTTAGCTAATCCAAGTTTATCATTTGTAAAGGCTTATTGATCACTAGAAAACCCTTTTGCAATTATGCTATCACCGCTGAAAACTGGCCTTCTTTAGACTAGTTGAGTATCTGGAGCATCAGCATTTGTGGTTTTGATTACAGGCTCAAAATCGCGAGAAACAAATAACTTTCTTCTGAATCTCGTCAGTCTATTCTTGTTCTGAGAAATGAAGACTATTGCATGTGAGAAATTGCCAAGAAACTGAAGATCTCATACAATGCTGTGTACTACTCGTCTAAAGTAGACCAGTGTTATTGGTTCATCAATCAGGACAACAGTATTCAAAATGAGTCATTTACAACATTAACGATGTCTACGCTGTATTTCTGATCAATTTGATGTTATTTTAAAGGACAAAAAAATGTGCTTTTCTTTCAAAAACCAGGACATTTCTAAGTGACCGCAAACTTTTGAACGATAGTGTACATGTTAATATGGTACACTGTACTATAATCTATTCCAGGGTTCCCCCAAGATTTATAAACCCCCTCATTTTCTATTGTTGGACATAAAGACTGTAAAAACACCAGCAAATCAGCTCCAAGTGATTTTAATTTTGGAGAATTGTTCCAAAGTGTTCCCGCGCATAATGGAGAGATATACAGGACGGGACAGGCAGAGCAGTGACTGTGTGCTCGCAGGATAGTCCCTATCTCCAGTCATCTTTGCTGATAGTGATGTTGTGTTTTCCATACGTGGATAAATTAGTCTAATTTAGCATGTATAGTAAAGTCTCAACCCTTAGCTACCTCTTCCAATTCAAATGAGCTCAAAAAACAAGTGTTTATTGTTTTGTGTGACTTCAGCGCCAGCAATAAGATGCAACAATGAAGCCATGCGTCAATAGCCTACAACTCGCCCACCTGGCTTCGGTTGGATCGTTATATTTCAAAACAATGCATTCTGAAATAAATCACACACACGCTTCGCACGCCCACCTGTGGTGAGTTTAGACCATTCATTCAAATGTATGTTTTAGCGTGATGTTCCAAATGCCTGTTTCTCAAGAATCAAGGTTGTTCAGTTTTGTTTTGTTTTAATGAGCGTTTCTCTTCGTTGATGTTGTCTCCTTCGCTCCAGACACCAAGCCCCTCCCCCTGCCACTCACAACAACAAAGACTAAGTATCACTTCCTTCTCTCTGATTAGCAGTTTCAACTCGCTATCTGCTTTTGAGGTTTGGTCCAACAGAAGCAGTCATATGGACACTGAAGCGCATTGACACATTAGTTTACTGTAATAGAGGAAACCTTGAATATCTCAACTACCCAGAATTTATAACACGGCAGACCCTACTAAAACGGGAGTATCAATGGACATGATTGTGAAAAATGTATGCTCAGTTTCTGTCACGGGCGGCATTCTGGTATCACATAACGCTAGCCGTATTTTAGCCAAAGACTGTAATGTGCTACCTGTCTAGTCTGTGTTTTATAAATGTGCAATGAGCATTAAAAATACACATGTATATCAGGAATTGGCAACTCATTCTGAGAAATAAGCATCTTCTTATCCAAATAAGGCCACTTAATTTCAACATCTTAAAATGAACAGGCTTGGTTGTTTAATTAAACACTTTAAACAGTTGGAAATGGACAGGTTGGTTGTTTAATTAAACACTTTAAACAGTTGGAAATGGACAGGCTTGGTTGTTTAATTAAACACTTTAAACAGTTGGAAATGGACAGGCTTGGTTGTTTAATTAAACACTTTAAACAGTTGGAAATGAACAGGTTGGTTGTTTAATTAAACACTTTAAACAGTTGGAAATGGACAGGCTGGTTGTTTAATTAAACACTTTAAACAGTTGGAAATGGACAGGCTGGTTGTTTAATTAAACACTTTAAACAGTTGGAAATGGACAGGTTGGTTGTTTAATTAAACACTTTAAACAGTTGGAAATGGACAGGTTGGTTGTTTAATTAAACACTTTAAACAGTTGGAAATGGACAGGTTGGTTGTTTAATTAAACACTTTAAACAGTTGGAAATGGACAGGTTGGTTGTTTAATTAAACACTTTAAACAGTTGGAAATGGACAGGTTGGTTGTTTAATTAAACACTTTAAACAGTTGAAATGGACAGGCTGGTTGTTTAATTAAACACTTTAAACAGTTGGAAATGGACAGGTTGGTTGTTTAATTAAACACTTTAAACAGTTGGAAATGGACAGGTTGGTTGTTTAATTAAACACTTTAAACAGTTGGAAATGGACAGGCTGGTTGTTTAATTAAACACTTTAAACAGTTGGAAATGGACAGATTGGTTGTTTAATTAAACACTTTAAACAGTTGGAAATGGACAGGTTGGTTGTTTAATTAAACACTTTAAACAGTTGGAAATGGACAGGTTGGTTGTTTAATTAAACACTTTAAACAGTTGGAAATGGACAGGTTGGTTGTTTAATTAAACACTTTAAACAGTTGGAAATGGACAGGTTGGTTTATTCATAACAGTTCAACTGTTCTACCTTGTTAGCAAGCAAATAGATCCAGGTTGGCTAGACTTTAAAGATAAACTTTAGCTTTTTAAAAATGGAGATATAAATCGTGTATTGCCCATCAATTTGAACAAATTGAGGCCATATCGCCCAGCCCTATGTCCATGTTCCTGTGTGGCTGGCTAGTGGCTAGTGGCATAAGCATGGTCTGCCAGCCCTGACTTGATCAGTATGTGATCAGTCAAACTCTCTCCATCTCTCTCTCTCTCTCTCTCTTGCTCGGTCTCTCTCCCTCCCTCTCTCTCTCCATCTCACTCTCTCTCTCTCCATCTCTCCCTCTCTCCATCTCTCCCTCCCTCTATCTCTCTCTCCATCTCTCTCTCTCCATCTCTCTCTATTCATCTCTCGCTCTCCATCTCTCTCTCTCTAGTGGCATAAGCATGGTCTGCCAGCCCTGACTAGATCAGTATGTGATCAGTCAAACTCTCTCCATCTCATCTCTCTCTCGCTCAATCTCTATCTCTCTCGCTCAATCTCTATCTCAAATAAATTTCAATGTAAGGGGCTTTTGCCAAAGCAAGTGAAATCTCTCTCTCTCTCTCTCTCTCTCTCTCTCTCTCTCTCTCTCTCTCTCTCTCTCTCTCTCTCTCTCTCTCTCAATTCAATTAAATTCAAGGGGCTTTATTGGCATGGGAAACATGTGTTAACATTGCCAAAGCAAGTCTCTCTCTCTCTCTCTCTCTCTCTCTCTCGATCTCTCACATCACTAAATGTACACAACCCCTGGACCCCAACCCTGTAGGGCTCCCCCAGTCAGCCCCAGTCCCAGATTATCCACACATTAGTCTAAATGTATTTACCCCATCCAGCATGGTCATATGGAAACTGGGAAGCATCAGGGGGTTATAATTCCCTGGACATCTTCTCCACTCGCTCTGTTGGGGCAGAGGCTGAGCCTTGAACTGAGCCAGGCATTAGATGATTGGCTAAGTCCAAGGACGTGTTACTGGCGTGCTCCCGCTGCGCTGCGGGACATGTAGGACAGATCATTTAAATATTTGTCCTTTTTGTGCTCTCGGAGACCCCCGCCCCTCTCCGCTTCGCTCACACACAGTCGCATGTCAACATGCAGAATGAAGGAGTCATGATGATCTCCAGCCCTCAGGATACTCCTAGCCTGAGGTTACTTATAGTGTCTTTCCATGACAATGGCAGACACAATGTTTCTTCTCAGACAATCTTGCTACACACAGTATTTACACACAGTATATACACACAGTATATACACATAGAATGCATATACACATAGTATATACACACAACAATGTGTGCATGGAGCGATGAACAGGCATTTAATGACACTGCTACTCTAGCCCTGGCTAGAGAAGTTGACATGTGTTGCCTAGGAACTACAGTATCTCTAAGACAAAGTGCCCTTGATATCCTTTAATGTTTCTAATGTCCTTTCAGTGTAATTTATCAGAAGCCGAAGGCCAATTTCAACATTTTGTGGACAACCAAATTTCTATTTTGCTAGAGGCTGTCTGTATAAACAGCATAGAAACAGTACATTAGGCCCAGTATCAAGAAGGACATGGATGGATGGTGGTTGTAGCGCTGGGGCTGAGGCTGAGGCTGAGGCTGGGGCTGAGACTGAGACTGAGACTGAGACTGAGGCTGAGACTGGGGCTGAGACTGGGGCTGAGACTGAGACTGAGACTGGGAATGAGGCTGAAACTGGGGCTGAGACTGAGACTGGGGCTGAGACTGAGACAGGGCTGAGACTGGGGCTGAGACTGAGACTGGGGCTGAGACTGAGACAGGGCTGAGACTGGGGCTGAGACTGGGGCTGAGACTGGGGCTGAGACTGAGACTGGGGCTGAGACTGGGGCTGAGACTGGGGCTGAGACTGGGGCTGAGGCTCGGGCTGAGACTGGGGCTGAGACTGGGGCTGAGGCTAAGCAGCACAATCACACAGGCAACTGGCGTGATGGGGGAGAGAGGTCGACAGGCGGGTGTAGGCTGGAGTGGGCGGGGGGGGTGAGTCGGTGGATTAATGAGGGGTCTCCCCCTGACTGATGCGAGGACACAGGGGAAAGGACTGTTTCAATTTCAGCCGTCCACTACATATTCTCCATGCTATTTATCATTATGCAGAGAGAAAGAGGGAAGCTCTTCCTTTTCTCAACCCTCTCTTGTCTGCCGCTGTTCCCTGTTCCACTATGGTCATCTTAGTGTCTTTTTTAGACGTTTCATGTTTACACAGACAACATATTCTTAGCTCTCACATTGTGTCGCTTAATGCTTAAGTGGCTGTGAGTTAGAGAGTGGCCTTTTCACTGCTGTCAAAGTGAAGTGTAAGTAAGCAGACACCAGGGACTTTCACTCCCTACTCAAACCCCTTAGCACATGGCTTTAACCCCCCCCCCCACACACACACACAGGGCCTATCATAATCAGTTAGCTCTGCTCTGCTCTCTCTCTATCTTTGCTCTCTCTCTATCTTTGCTCTCTCTCTCTCTCCTCTCTCTCTCTGTCTCATTCTCTGCTCTCTCTCTCTCTCTCTCTCTCTCTCACTCTGCTTTCTCTCTCTGCTCGCTCTCTCTTTTTTTATCTCTCTCACTCTCTGTGTATATACAGTATATCTCTCTCTGGCCCCAGTGTCCCTCCTTGCTGCTCTCTATGGAGGAGAGAAGAGAGGGATGAGAAAGAGGAGAGAGGGATGAGATATGAGTGAGGACAGAAAAGGAGAGGAGAAGGGATGATCACTAGAGTCCCGTTATCTATCTACTACCTGGGCTAATGGGAATAAGTTGTGTTTTAATTATTGATGCTCTAACCTGCTGTCTTTACTGCTCCCTCTCTGAGATGTATAGATGTGTTATCGAGGAGGTTTACACACCATTCAGCAGTAGAAGAGAGGAGAGGAGAGGAGAGGAGAGGAGAGAGAGGAGAGGAGAGGAGAGGAGAGGAGAGAGGAGAGGAGAGGAGAGGAGAGGAGAGGAGAGGAGAGGAGAGGAGAGGAGAGGAGAGGAGAGGAGAGGAGAGGAGAGGAAGGGGGGAGAAAGGACGATGGAAGATGGTAGACGATGAATGTGTCTAGAAAGGGAAAGAAGAGAGGAGATGCTTAATTTAAGGTTGAGAGAGTGAGACTGACAGAACGAAATAGAGGGAGAGAGATGGGAATAGGAAGGGAATTTACTGAGACTAAAAGGAGTGCATTTTAATAAACGTGAAAAAAGAAATAGAGAGAGGGGATTAGAGAGGAGAGAGAGAGAGTGGAACACTTGAGGGACTTAAGAGAGAGAGAGATAGACAGTATTAGGTGGTAAGGTGATGAGAGGTTTGGTATGAGGAGTGGAGGTCCAGTCAGTCTCATACCCCTGGTATTATGGTGTTATGGTGTTATCTGCTACATGGGTATTAAAGGTCATTAGAGCACCATGTACTGCTGTTAATTATTGATCAGCCCTGCAGAGATAAGGAGGGATGGATGGAGAGAGAGAGGAGAGCCCTCGCTGGGGTGGGATGCTCACACGTCTTCTCCTGCGCCTCTCTCTTTCGCTCTCATCTTCCCTCTTGCTCTCTCTCTCCCTCTTCTCTTTCTCTCTCTCGCTCTCTCTCAAAGACATACAATTACAATGCGTAACTTCTAATCAATGTTTTCTCACATTGCATGAAGTGCACTTAGCCTACAGCAGGTTGCAGGGAGTCTCCACTACATACACCCCCAACCCCCCCCACAGGGCCTGTTGTGATCAGCTAGCTCTGCTCTGCCCTCTCTTCCTCTCGCTCTCTCTCTCTCTCTCTCTCTCTCTCTCTCTCTCTCTCTCTCTCTTTCTCTCTACATACAGTATCTCTTTCTCTGCCCCCAGTGTCCCTTCTTACTGTTCTCTACAGTGGAGAGGAAAGAGGGTTGAGAAAAGAGGAGAGAGGGATCACATATGAGCGAGGACAGAAGAGGAGAGGAGAATGGAGCATCACTAGAGTGCCATTGTCTATGTATGGGCCAAGCCCCTGGGCTAATGGGAATGACATGTCTTTTAATGATTGAAGTTCTAGCTGGCTGTGTTTACTGCTCACTGTCCTTCAACTCGCTGTGTGTAGCATGTATTCTATAGTTGTTAATCTGTGTGTAGCATGTATTCTATAGTTGTTCATCTGTGTGTAGCATGTATTCTATAGTTGTTCATCTGTGTGTAGCATCTATTCTATAGTTGTTCATTTGTGTGTAGCATGTATTCTATAGTTGTTCATCTGTGTGTAGCATGTATTCTATAGTTGTTCATCTGTGTGTAGCATCTATTCTATAGTTGTTCATTTGTGTGTAGCATGTATTCTATAGTTGTTCATCTGTGTGTAGCATGTATTCTATAGTTGTTCATCTGTGTGTAGCATGTATTCTATAGTTGTTCATCTGTGTGTAGCATGTATTCTATAGTTGTTCATCTGTGTGTAGCATGTATTCTATAGTTGTTCATTTGTGTGTAGCATGTATTCTATAGTTGTTCATCTGTGTGTAGCATCTATTCTATAGTTGTTCATCTGTGTGTAGCATCTATTCTATAGTTGTTCATCTGTGTGTAGCATGTATTCTACAGTTGTTCATCTGTGTGTAGCATGTATTCTACAGTTGTTCATCTGTGTGTAGCATGTATTCTATAGTTGTTCATCTGTGTGTAGCATGTATTCTACAGTTGTTCATCTGTGTGTAGCATGTATTCTACAGTTGTTCATTTGTGTGTAGCATGTATTCTATAGTTGTTCATCTCATACAATATTATGGACGATCGGATGGGTTAGGTTAGTTCCTGTCATTCAACTGGTAATATCTGAATGTTAGAATAGATGATCATTTGTAAATGGTAGCTTCGATGATTATTTTGTCATATATAGGTTGAAGTAGTGGAGGAAACATGCATCGTGCTAATCAGTCATTGATTCAGTCATTGATTGAGGACCTCCGCTCCGTGTGTTGATGGATGCCAAACAGCATTCTGCTATCGTAATGAAATTTCATAATTCTGTCCTGTGTTTAGTTTCTGCATGGCAGGATAAGCAGGCAGGTGACAGGCCTGCTCAATTATACTGCTAGAGCTCAATCACCCCTTGTTCTCTCATTCAATATGGTGATGACTTCCTCACTGAGTAATGAAGTTTGTGCTTGAGAAGCTAAAACCTACAGACGTCCTTTTTATCTTACAAATGAGATATACAGACTAATAGAGTGCCCTACCCGGCCTATTGCCAAGTTAAATGATACATGGCACTATTGAATGGATGTTTGGGTGCTCCTTACTTCATGTGCAGATCATCTGTACTTTTAGACAAAGAGGAATGCACTATTGCCACTGAAGCTGCTGCTGCTCCCGGTTAATCCCTTCTCTGTCAACTCACTTGGACTGTAGTCAGACATATTGTGACAGGGTGTGTAGCATGATACTGTAAAAGCCTGAGTCATCTCCAGTGGGTGAACATCTTATGTACACAAGAAGACTACTGCTCGTTGTTCCTCCATCGCCTCATCACACATGTGGGTTCCCCAGTTAGAGCTGCATCAGTTCAGTGTCTGAACCATTCTCTTTTCTCCTCAATCTCTTACTGACCTGTCCATCATACCATCCTCTTTTCTCCTCAATCTCTTACTGACCTGTCCATCATACCATCCTCTTTTCTCCCCAATCTCTTACTGACCTGTCCATCATACCATCCTCTTTTCTCCCCAATCTCTTACTGACCTGTCCATCATACCATCCTCTTTTCTCCCCAATCTCTTACTGACCTGTCCATCATACCATCCTCTTTTCTCCCCAATCTCTTACTGACCTGTCCATCATACCATCCTCTTTTCTCCCCAATCTCTTACTGACCTGTCCTTCATACCATCCTCTTTTCTCCCCAATCTCTTACTGACCTGTCCATCATACCATCCTCTTTTCTCCTCAATCTCTTACTGACCTGTCCATCATACCATCCTCTTTTCTCCTCAATCTCTTACTGACCTGTCCATCATACCATCTTCTTTTCTCCCCAATCTCTTACTGACCTGTCCATCATACCACACTCTTTTCTCCCCAATCTCTTACTGACCTGTCCATCATACCATCCTCTTTTCTCCCCAATCTCTTACTGACCTGTCCATCATACCACACTCTTTTGTCCCCAATCTCTTACTGACCTGTCCATCATACCATCTTCTTTTCTCCCCAATCTCTTACTGACCTGTCCATCATACCACACTCTTTTCTCCCCAATCTCTTACTGACCTGTCCATCATACCATCCTCTTTTCTCCCCAATCTCTTACTGACCTTCCAACATACCACACTCTTTTGTCCCCAATCTCTTACTGACCTGTCCATCATACCATCCTCTTTTCTCCCCAATCTCTTACTGACCTGCCCATCATACCATCCTCTTTTCTCCCCAATCTGTTACTGACCTGTCCATCATACCATTCTCTTTTCTCCTCAATCTCTTACTGACCTGTCCATCATACCATCCTCTTTTCTCCTCAATCTCTTACTGACCTGTCCATCATACCATCCTCTTTTCTCCCCAATCTCTTACTGACCTGTCCATCATACCATCCTCTTTTCTCCCCAATCTCTTACTGACCTGTCCATCATACCATCCTCTTTTCTCCCCAATCTCTTACTGACCTGTCCATCATACCATCCTCTTTTCTCCCCAATCTCTTACTGACCTGTCCATCATACCATCCTCTTTTCTCCCCAATCTCTTACTGACCTGTCCTTCATACCATCCTCTTTTCTCCCCAATCTCTTACTGACCTTCCATCATACCATCCTCTTTTCTCCTCAATCTCTTACTGACCTGTCCATCATACCATCCTCTTTTCTCCTCAATCTCTTACTGACCTGTCCATCATACCATCTTCTTTTCTCCCCAATCTCTTACTGACCTGTCCATCATACCACACTCTTTTCTCCCCAATCTCTTACTGACCTGTCCATCATACCATCCTCTTTTCTCCCCAATCTCTTACTGACCTGTCCATCATACCACACTCTTTTTGTCCCCAATCTCTTACTGACCTGTCCATCATACCATCTTCTTTTCTCCCCAATCTCTTACTGACCTGTCCATCATACCACACTCTTTTCTCCCCAATCTCTTACTGACCTGTCCATCATACCATCCTCTTTTCTCCCCAATCTCTTACTGACCTGTCCAACATACCACACTCTTTTGTCCCCAATCTCTTACTGACCTGTCCATCATACCATCCTCTTTTCTCCCCAATCTCTTACTGACCTGCCCATCATACCATCCTCTTTTCTCCCCAATCTGTTACTGACCTGTCCATCATACCATCCTCTTTTCTCCCCAATCTCTTACTGACCTGTCCATCATACCATCCTCTTTTCTCCCCAATCTCTTACTGACCTGTCCATCATACCATCATCTTTTCTCCCCAATCTCTTACTGACCTGTCCTTCATACCATCCTTTGGACTCTTTTTTCGGCTGGTGTGAAGGAGGCACTAGTGTCAAACAAGGGTTAGTATGTGATTTCGTCATGTAAAAAGTGGCACACTTGCATTTTCCAGCCCTAACACCAGGTTCCTCAATTTACCTGTATTATATCAGTTTGCTTGTGCTCAGATAGGCAGGGTGGAAATATTTGAGGTGTGTTCTTAAAAATATGATCCAAAGTGCTAATTTCAGACAGTGCTGGTAGGGATATTTACGTTTTTTTTCAATGAGAGACGAGCTTAATGTTTTCTCACATGACTGGCCTATCTGGGTGATGTTTTTTCTCGCCTGAATGATCTGAATCTAGGATTACAGTGGCTCTCTGCAACTATATTCAATGTGCAGGACAAAACTGAGGCTATTATGAAGAAGTTGGAGCTTATTTGTCTGCATTAACAAGGACAACACACAGGTCTTTCCATCATTGTAGGATTTTGTTATGTGCAAATGAACTCAAGCTTATGGACAATGTCAAATGTGATATAGCGAAGCACCTGAGTGAGCTGGGTGCGCAATTATGCAGGTACTTTCCCGAAACAGATGACACAAACAACTGGATTTGTTATCCCTTTCATGCCCTGCCTCCAGTCCACTTACCCATATCTGAACAAGAGAGCCTCATTGAAATTGCAGCAAGCAGTTCAGTGAAAATGTAATTTAATCAGAAGCCACTGACAGATTTCTGGATTGGGCTGCACTCAGAGTATCCTGCTTTGGCAAATCGAGCTGTTAAGACACTGATGCCCTTTGCAACCACGTACCTATGTGAGAGTGGATTCTCGGCCCTCACTAGCATGAAAACTAAATACAGGCACAGACTGTGTGTGGATGATGATTTAAGACTGAGCCTCTCTCCAATACAACCCAACATTGCAGAGTTATGTGCATCCTTTCAAGCACACCCTTCTCCTTAACCTGTGGTGAGTTTTTTACAATTTTCAATGGACAAATAAGGTTTTATATGTAAGATGGCTAAATAAAGAGCAAAATTGATTATTATTATTATATTATTATTTGTGCCCTGGTCCTATAAGAGCTCTTTGTCACGTCCCACAAGCCGGGTTGTGACAAAAACGTACTTATTCTTGTGTTTAATAAATGTATGGTATAGTGTGTGTGTGTGGCAGGTATGGCAAAGAAGGGGGTCGAGTGATAAGTGGCAGATATGTGAGAGCAGAACTAATAAACGAGCTCTGCCTGATCACTAAAATGGCCACCCCTGTCAGAACTACAGATCACAAAATGGCCAACCACCCAAACTACAAGTCCCAGAAGCAAGGGGAACCCTCAGAAGGTGGAGCCGACTCACAGATAAAGGTTCAAGAAAAACCAGGAAGAGGAAGAGCGAGTGCTAGAAGGAGCTATGAACAATAGAGAAAGAGACTATAGACATTGGCTGGATTTACCGTGTATGAGCTGGATTGTTTTGGACTTACCTGTTGGCGTTTGTACCTGGACCTACCGAGAACCCGATTCGTGTAACCGAACCTTGCTATCCTTGACCTCTTATCCAGCCTTACAAATTGGCCTGGGTGGACCAGGAACAATAGTGCATCGGAGAAGCAAACACACAAGTACTGTCCTGTTCGAAAGAACTCTCATTCTTGGGTGATTTGGTGACAGTTTACCACCTAGTTTGTGACAAATGCTCCTAACATTGAAGAGGTTTGCCACACGTGGTGGAGGATGCGGGCATGGACTAACATACCACTGGTTAGGTAGAAGGAAAAAATAAATAAATGTTCAGTTAGCACTCCAAAGGGGAGTCAGGTTTTTTTGTTGTTTTGGCTTTGTTTGGTTAGGACAGTTTTTCAGGAAAATGAGTATGGAGGGAGCCATACAGGCCCTGTTACAAGCGGCGGCCGCCCAACAAGAAGCAACTAGAGCTCAACAAATAGTTCATCAGGATGCAATGCAAATGTATCAGGACACGTTACAGATCCAGCACCGCACCAACCAGCTGCTCACAGAAGAGCAAGAGAGAAACACCCGGGAGTTAAGAGAAGACCTAAAGGGGCTAGCGGACCAAATTGGGGCTCAATACCAGCTGCGAATACCCAGAGGAGGGCCAATCATTTTCTTCAAAAAATGACAGCGCAGGATGATGTGGAAGCATATCTAACCACATTCGAAAGGACGGCAGAGAGGGAGAAGTGGCCGAAACAAGAATGGGCAGGGCTTCTGGCACCATACCTGACAGGGGACGCTCAAAAAGCGTATTTCGACCTGGAGTTGAAAGATGCACAGGATTACGATAAACTAAAGGGGGAGATCCTGACTAGACTGGGAGTGACCTATACCATGAGGGCACACCGCTTCTACCAGTGGTCCTACCGTCCGGGACAACCCCCACGAACACAGATGTTCAACTTGATTCACCTGGCACGGAAATGGTTGCGACCAGAGACCCGGTCATCCGCCGAGATTGTCGAGACCATCGTACTCAACCAGTTTCAGCGAGGTCTACCCCAAGAAGTGAGACGATGGGTTGGCCAGAACAAGGTACTTTCCGCCGACCATCTCGTGGGCCTGGTTGAACGGTATTGTACGGCAAGAACAGCTGAGCAGGCACAGGAGGAAAGATTCCCGTTCCCCAGGCATGGGTGAACCAGCAGACAGGGTAAGGCTGTCCCGACATATAGAGGGGGAAGAGAGCAGCGTGGGGCCATGAGGAAAGAATCAGAATCAGGCCGAGACACTAAGGAAAAAAACGGAAACCGGGACTGGGTGTCGAGGGGGTCTCCCCCCCGAACCCCTATTATCTGTTACAATTGTAATCAACCAGGACATATTGCAGCCTACTGCCCTATTAAAGAAGAGCCAATGCAATGTAATGGTGAAAATGAAGATGATATACGGTATGCATGTCCTGTTGTAACCACTGTACTTGAAAGATCAAGAAACAAACATATGTGCAGGGTGAAGGTTCAAGGGAAAGAGGTTGAAGCACTGCTGGATTCCGGCAGTATGCTAACCCTGGTTGTTGCAGGCCTAGTGCCGACTCAAAAACTGGATACAAGACAGGAAATCAGTGTTACATGCAGTCATGGGGATACCCGTCTGTACCCCACGGCCTTAGTGAGCATACAAACAGAGGACAGTCTGCTGGATTATGAGGTCGGCATGGTCCCAAACATGCCATATGATGTAATATTGGGTAGAGACTTTCCTAACTTTGCGAAGTTAGGCCACAAGAATGGCATATTTGAGAAGCCAACAACCCTGACCAAGCAGGAAGAAGCATGGGGCCTTCAACCAAAGTTAAGAAAATAGGTCTCCCAGGGGTAGTCCATGACTAATTTTGGGACGGCCCAAAACCAGGATCCAACCCTGCAACAAGCCAGAGCAGATGTGCAGGTCATAGATGGTACTCCCATAAATGGTGGGATGATGCCTAATAGTTTTCCCCACTTCATCATTAAAAAGGGTTTGGTGTACAGAGTCTCGAAAATAGGGGTTGATGTGATGGAACAGTTGTTGGTTCCCACTCGGTACCGGAGGACATTACTGGATCTAGCTCATGGGCACATTCTGGGTGGACACCTTGGTATCGATAAAACCCGAGACCGGATTGTAAGGAGGTTTTACTGGCCAGGAATTCAAGCTGAAGTGGCTCGGCATTGTGGAGAGTGCCCGGAGTGCCAGTTAACAGCTCCCCGACCAGCTTTTAGAAGCCCGTTCGTGCCACTCCCCATAATCAAAATGCCATTTGAGAGGATAGCGATGGATTTAGTGGGCCCAAATCCGCCAGAGGGCAGTGGTACCCAAATCCGCCAGAGGCACCAATACATTCTGGTCATTCTAGATTATGCCACTCGCTACCCAGAAGCCATTCCCCTTCGGACGATGACATCCAAAAATATTGCAAAGGAATTAGTGCTCTTGTTCACCAGGGTAGGGGTTCCAAAGGAGATCCTTACCGAGCAGGGGACCCCCTTTATGTCCCGCCTTATGGCGGACCTTTGTAAACTGTGGCAGGTGAAACAGTTGAGGGTTCAGTTGAGGACATCGGTTTACCATCCTCAGACGGACGGGCTGGTTGAGAGATTCAACCGAACCCTGAAGTCAATGCTCAGGAAGGTAATCGAAAAGGATGGGAAAAACTGGGATTGCATGTTGCCGTATCTGATGTTTGCCATTAGAGAGGTTCCTCAAGCCTCGCTGGGGTTTTCTCCCTTTGAGCTGGTATATGGGAGGCATCCCCGGGGAATCTTAGACATCGCCCGGGAAACCTGGGAGCACCAATCCACCCCGTATACTAGTGTCATAGAGCACGTCACGGCAATGCAAGACAGGATAGCCACAGTCATGCCCATCGTCAGAGAGCACATGAGATTAACACAAGAACACCAGCGGCACACTTATAACCGGCAGGCTACCCTGAGGGAATTTCAACCGGGAGATAAGGTGTTAGTGCTGATCCCCACGGTAGAGTGTAAACTACTAGCCACATGGAAAGGACCATATGAAGTACTGGAGAGAATAGGAGAAGTCAATTATCGGATCCGACAGCCAGGTCGACGGCCCCAGGAACAGATTTATCACATAAACCTGTTAAAAGCATGGAGAGAGAGAGAGAAACACTAATGGTCACATACCCCACACACATTCAGGAGACAGCCGAAGTAAATACTTCACCCACTCTGTCCCCAGCGCAAGTACAGGAAGTAAAGACCCTGATCCAGAAAAACAGAGATGTGTTTTCAGAGGTACCTGGCCGAACTGAGGTTACGGCTCATGATATCGTTTCCCTACCAGGGAGAAAAGTGAGTATGAGGCCATATCGGGTACCCGAGGCTCGACGGGCCGCGATTAGAGCAGAGACTGAGAAAATGTTGACAGCTGGAGTGGTCGAAGAGTCACATAGTGAATGGTCTAGCCCAATTGTGATGGTCTCCAAGCCCGATGGGTCTTTGCGGTTCTGTAACGACTTTCGGAAGGCAAATGAAATCTCGAAGTTTGATGCCTACCCCATGCCCCGAGTAGATGAACTACTGGAGAAAATTGGTCATGCTCGGTACATTACGACCCTTGATCTGACAAAAGGGTACTGGCAAATTCCTCTGACCACGAGGGCCAAAGAAAAAACAGCCTTTGCAACACCTGACGGTTTGTTTCAATACACCGTCATGCCATTCGGCTTACACGGGGCCCCAGCCACCTTTCAACGGCTCATGGACAAAGTCCTAAAACCGCACAAAGCATACGCCACAGCTTATTTAGATGACGTGGGGATCTACAGTCCAGATTGGGAATCCCACTTACCCCGAGTACAGGCAGTGTTAGATGCCCTTAGAAAGGCAGGGCTCACGGCAAACCCTGCCAAATGTTATGTGGGGTTAGAGGAAACAGAGTATCTGGGATACACTGTGGGAAGAGGGTTAATCAAACCCCAACATAAGAAGTTGAAGGCAATTAGAGAATGGCCGAAACCAGTAAATAAGAAGCAGGTCCGAGTCTTCCTAGGGCTGACCGGTTATTACCGGAAGTTCATCCCAAATTATGCCACAGTGGCCGCCCCACTTACCGACATGACTAGAGCCAGAGGGCCAAACATGGTCAAATGGGATGAAAGGGCCACCAAAGCATTTAGGACATTACAGGAGGCTCTCTGCTGTAACCCAGTGCTGGTGGTACCAGACTTTGAGAAAGAGTTTGTGGTTCAGACGGATGCCTCAGAGGTCGGCTTGGGAGCAGTGCTGTCCCAAGAGGTAGAAGGGGTGGAACACCCCATCCTGTTTTTAAGCAGGAAGCTGGAACCACGGGAAACCAACTACTCAGTCGTTGAGAAAGAGGCGCTGGCAGTAAAGTGGGCTCTAGAAAGCCTGAAGTACTACCTGCTGGGGCGCCACTTCACCCTCATCAGTGACAATGCCCCACTCACCTGGATGCATAGGGCTAAAGAGAAGAACGCTCAGGTGATGCGGTGGTTTTTGAGTCTCCAACCGTTTCATTTTGACTTGAAACACAGAGCAGGGAAGGAAATGGAAAACGTGGATGGGTTATTCCGCATGCATGCATATTTTGCTGCGGCAGCCCGACCTAGGGGGTCGGATCTAGGGGGAGAGATATGTGGCAAAGAAGGGGGTCGAGTGATAAGTGGCTTACAATGATGTCAAACAACAACATTTGAGAGTGCGCTGACCCTGGTGCTAGAGGGGGTACGCAGCTGGAGGTTGAATGCTTATAACATTGTGGACTGCAACTGGGTTCAAGTTAACCTATTTAGCAAATATGGCATAGTTCTACATTTTGTTACTTCGTTTCTGTAAGCCATTTAACAAACTATAACTGACTAACATTGGAATTTATGTTGATTCCAAGGCAACACATAAAAGACCGTAAATACACAACCTGGAGCAACCACATATTTCGCCATGGAGCACGTTATGATTGGCCAGTAAGGGGCCAAGCCTCAACATGCCAACAACATGTTTATTCATCAAAACTCTTTCGCCCCAACACCAGCAAATGTGCCGATAATTGTGTGTGTGCCGATAGTGAAAATAGCAAAATGATTTCTGACACTCCCCTGAACCTATAGAACTCCCGCCTGAGCTTAGACTGACCATTGCGTTAGGTTTGTTAAAATAGAGCCTTTTGTCTTTTTTGGTATTTTCTTTTAAATAAGTCCCCTGAGAGGCTCCTATTGTAGGAGTGGCCCAGACGGACTCAGTAGGTGCAGAGAGGAAGGACCAGTATTAGTAACAGCTTAGCTGCCTCTTAGCATCTATCATCCAGACTACAGTGACAGTTATTTATCACACCATTGTGAGGACCATAGAGTCAATCTCTGAATTAATAGAATCTAATCACAAAGCACTTTTTTTTTTACTGAACTTTTAAGAATCCCATTCAATTCACTATGTCTGAATGACACCCTAGTCCCTATGTAGTGCACATTACATTATTTGACCAGGGCCCAATAGTGTACTAGTTTTGAAATGTAGGTGTTGTGATGAGGCAGCATTCTCTCATATCCTGCGATGTAGACATCCTGGGGGATTAGTCTCTCTCTATCTCTCAGAGCTGAATTACAGTCTGGCTTTCTAGTCAGGCCCCCTGATTAATGTGCCCTATTAAAGTATGTTTGGAGGGTGGCTGGGGAGGGAAAGAGGGAGGGGAGGGGTGATGGATGGCCTGAGGAATGGTCCTTACAACATGTCATACAATATGAAAAGATGTATTGATGAGTTATCATGGAGGTTTCCACACCATCCAGCATTCAAGGGGAGAGGAGAGGGGAGGAGAGGTGAAAGGAGAGGGATATGAGGGGAGGGGGTAGGGGAGGGAAAGGAGGGAGGGAGGGAGGGGAGGTGAGAGGGAAATGAGGGGATGGAGGGAAGAGAGGGCAGGGGCAGGGAGAGTTGGGGAGAAAGAGACGATGGAAGATGGTAGACGGCTACCTTCAGGGAATAAGGCTGAGCGTCAAGACAGGGAAAGAAGAGAGGAAGGTCATCTTAGAGCGAGAGCAATTACTAAGACAAAAAAAGGAGAGCATTTCAATAAACCTGAGCGTATTTTCCTCAAGAGACAGAACGAGAGAAACGAGAGAGAGAGGAATAGAGAGGAGAGAGAGAGAGTGGAACACTTGAGGGACTTAAGAGAGAGAGAGGGATAGACAGTATTAGGTGGTAAGGTGATGAGAGGTTTGGTATGAGGAGTGGAGGTCCAGTCAGTCTCATACTGTCATGCAGGTGAAAGAGGACCCAAAAGCGACTTGGCGAAAACAGAGTCTTTAATCCAGTAAAGTGAATACAAACAAAAAAACACAACTTTCACTCGAAATGACGAGGACTAACTGGAGACTCGATCTTGAACAGCAGGTGAACAGCAGGTTGCCTCGGGAAGGCACTCGAACCAGACAGACTCAGACACCTGCTCACCACGCAGCATCTGAGGAAAACACGACACGACAGGGCGATACACAATCACAGCACGGTGAATTCTAAACAAGGAACCGACAGGACAGGAACGGAACACAAAGGAAGAAATAGGGACTCTAATCAGGGGAAAGGATCGGGAACAGGTGTGGGAAGACTAAATGATTGATTAGGGGAATAGGAACAGCTGGGAGCAGGAACGGAACGATAGAGAGAAGAGAGAGCGAGAGAGTGAGGAGGGAGAGAGAGAGGGATAGAAAGAGGGAAAGAACCTAATAAGACCAGCAGAGGGAAACGAATAGAATGGGAAGCACAGGGACAAGACAAGATAATAAATGACAAAACATGACAGTACCCCCCACTCACCGGCGCCTCCTGGCGCACTCGAGGAGGAATCCTGGCGGCAACGGAGGAAATCATCGATGAGTGAACGGTCCAGCACGTCCCGAGACGGAACCCAACTCCTCTCCTCAGGACCGTAACCCTCCCAATCCACTAAGTATTGGTGACCCCGTCCCGAGAACGCATGTCCATGATCTTATGTACCTTGTAAATAGGTGCGCTCTCGACAAGGACGGGAGGGGGAGGGAAGACGAACGGGGTGCGAAGAAAGGGCTTGACACAGGAGACATGGAAGACAGGATGGACGCGACGAAGATGTCGCGGAAGAAGCAGTCGCACAGCGACAGGATTGACGACCTGGGAGACACGGAACGGACCAATGAACCGCGGAGTCAACTTACGAGAAGCTGTCGTAAGAGGAAGGTTGCGAGTGGAAAGCCACACTCTCTGGCCGCAACAATACCTTGGACTCTTAATCCTGCGTTTATTGGCGGCTCTCACAGTCTGTGCCCTGTAACGGCAAAGTGCAGACCTCACCCTCCTCCAGGTGCGCTCACAACGTTGGACAAACGCTTGAGCGGAGGGAACGCTGGACTCGGCAAGCTGGGATGAGAACAGAGGAGGCTGGTAACCCAGACTACTCTGAAACGGAGATAACCCGGTAGCAGACGAAGGAAGCGAATTGTGAGCGTATTCTGCCCAGGGGAGCTGTTCTGCCCAAGACGCAGGGTTTCTGAAAGAAAGGCTGCGTAGTATGCGACCAATCGTCTGATTGGCCCTCTCTGCTTGACCGTTAGACTGGGGATGAAACCCGGAAGAGAGACTGACGGACGCACCAATCAAACGACAGAACTCCCTCCAAAACTGTGACGTGAATTGCGGGCCTCTGTCTGAAACGGCGTCTAACGGGAGGCCATGAATTCTGAATACATTCTCGATAATGATTTGTGCCGTCTCCTTAGCGGAAGGAAGTTTAGCGAGGGGAATGAAATGTGCCGCCTTAGAGAACCTATTGACAACCGTAAGAATCACAGTCTTCCCCGCAGACAAAGGCAGACCGGTAATGAAGTCTAGGGCGATGTGAGACCATGGTCGAGAAGGAATGGGGAGCGGTCTGGGACGACCGGCAGGAGGAGAGTTACCCGACTTAGTCTGCGCGCAGTCCGAACAAGCAGCCACGAAACGGCGCGTGTCACGCTCCTGAGTCGGCCACCAAAAGCGCTGGCGAATAGACGCAAGAGTGCCTCGAACACCGGGATGACCAGCTAACTTGGCAGAGTGAGCCCACTGAAGAACAGCCAGACGAGTGGAAACAGGAACGAAAGGAGGTTACTAGGACAAGCGCGCGGCGACGCAGTGTGCGTGAGTGCTTGCTTAACCTGTCTTTCAATTCCCCAGACTGTTAACCCGACAACACGCCCATAAGGAAGAATCCCCTCGGGATCAGTAGAAGCCACAGAAGAACTAAACAGACGGGATAAGGCATCAGGCTTGGTGTTCTTGCTACCCGGACTAAGAAATCACAAACTCGAAACGAGCGAAAAACAACGCCCAACGAGCTTGACGGGCATTAAGTCGTTTGGCAGAACGGATGTACTCAAGGTTCTTATGGTCTGTCCAAACGACAAAAGGAACGGTCGCCCCCTCCAACCACTGTCGCCATTCGCCTAGGGCTAAGCGGATGGCGAGCAGTTCACGGTTACCCACATCATAGTTGCGCTCAGATGGCGACAGGCGATGAGAAAAATAAGCGCAAGGATGAACCTTATCGTCAGACTGGAAGCGCTGGGATAGAATGGCTCCCACGCCTACCTCTGAAGCGTCAACCTCGACAATGAATTGTCTAGTGACGTCAGGAGTAACGAGGATAGGAGCGGACGTAAAACGTTCTTTTAGAAGATCAAAAGCTCCTGGGCGGAACCGGACCACTTAAAACACGTCTTGATAGAAGTAAGAGCTGTGAGAGGGGCAGCAACTTGACCGAAATTACGAATGAAACGCCGATAGAAATTAGCGAAACCTAAAAAGCGCTGCAACTCGACACGTGACCTTGGAACGGGCCAATCACTGACAGCTTGGACCTTAGCGGAATCCATCTGAATGCCTTCAGCGGAAATAACGGAACCGAGAAAAGTAACGGAGGAGACATGAAAAGAGCACTTCTCAGACTTTACGTAGAGACAATTCTCTAAAAGGCGCTGTAGGACACGTCGAACGTGCTGAACATGAATCTCGAGTGACGGAGAAAAAATCAGGATATCGTCAAGATAGACAAAAACAAAGATGTTCAGCATGTCTCTCAGAACATCATTAACTAATGCCTGAAAAACAGCTGGCGCATTGGCGAGACCAAACGGCAGAACCCGGTACTCAAAATGCCCTAACGGAGTGTTAAACGCCGTTTTCCACTCGTCCCCCTCTCTGATGCGCACGAGATGGTAAGCGTTACGAAGGTCCAACTTAGTAAAGCACCTGGCTCCCTGCAGAATCTCGAAGGCTGATGACATAAGGGGAAGCGGATAACGATTCTTAACCGTTATGTCATTCAGCCCTCGATAATCCACGCAGGGGCGCAGAGTACCGTCCTTCTTCTTAACAAAAGAACCCCGCCCCGGCCGGAGAGGAAGAAGGCACTATGGTACCGGCGTCAAGAGACACAGACAAATAATCCTCGAGAGCCTTACGTTCGGGAGCCGACAGAGAGTATAGTCTACCCCGAGAAGGAGTGGTCCCCGGAAGGAGATCAATACTACAATCATACGACCGGTGAGGAGGAAGGGAGTTGGCTCGGGACCGACTGAAGACCGTGCGCAGATCATGATATTCCTCCGGCACTCCTGTCAAATCGCCAGGTTCCTCCTGAGAAGTAGGGACAGAAGAAACGGGAGGGATGGCAGACATTAAACACTTCACATGACAAGAAACGTTCCAGGATAGGATAGAATTACTAGACCAATTAATAGAAGGATTATGACATACTAGCCAGGGATGACCCAAAACAACAGGTGTAAACGGTGAACAAAAAATCAAAAAAGAAATAGTCTCACTGTGGTTACCAGATACTGTGAGGGTTAAAGGTAGTGTCTCAAATCTGATACTGGGAAGATGACTACCATCTAAGGCGAACATGGGCGTAGGCTTATCTAACTCTCTGAAAGGAATGTCATGTTTCCGAACCCATGCTTCATCCATGAAACAACCCTCAGCCCCAGAGTCTATCAAGGCACTACATGTAGCACCCGAACCGGTCCAGCGTAGATGGACCGACAAAGTAGTACAGGATTTTGATGGAGAGACTTGAGTAGTTGCGCTCACCTGTAGCCCTCCGCTTACAGATGAGCTCTGGCCTTTACTGGACATGAATTAACAAAATGTCCAGCAACTCGCAATAGAGGCACAGGCGGTTGGTGATCCTCCGTTCCCTCTCCTTAGTCGAGATGCGAATCCCTCCCAGCTGCATGGGCTCAGACTCTGAGCCAGAGGAGGGAGATGGTTGCGATGCGGAGCAGGGAAACACCGTTGATGCGAGCTCTCTTCCACGAGCCCGGTGACGAAGATCTACCCGTCGTTCTATGCGGATGGCGAGAGCAATCAAAGAGTCCACATCTGAAGGAACCTCCCGGGAGAGAATCTCATCCTTAACCACTGCGTGGAGTCCCTCCAGAAAACGAGCGAGCAGCGCCGGCTCGTTCCACTCACTAGAGGCAGCAAGAGTGCGAAACTCAATAGAATAATCCGTTATGGGCCGTTCACCTTGGCATAAGGAAGCCAGGGCCCTAGAAGCCTCCTACCAAAAACTGAACGGTCAAAAACCCGAATCATCTCCTCTTTAAAGTTCTGGAACTTGTTAGAGCAATCAGCCCTTGCCTCCCAGATAGCTGTGCCCCATTCTCGAGCCCGGCCAGTAAGGAGTGAAATGACGTAAGCAACCCGAGCTCTCTCTCTAGAGTATGTGTTGGGTTGGAGAGAGAACACAATCTCACACTGCGTGAGAAAGGAGCGGCACTCAGTGGGCTGCCCGGAGTAGCAAGGTGGGTTATTAACCCTAGGTTCTGGAGGCTCGACAGGCCAGGAAGTAACAGGTGGCACGAGACGTAGACTCTGGAACTGTCCAGAGAGGTCGGAAACCTGAGCGGCCAGGTTCTCCACGGCATGGCGAGCAGCAGACAATTCCTGCTCGTGTCTGCCGAGCATGGCTCCTTGGATCTCGACGGCAGTGTAACGAGCGTCTGAAGTCGCTGGGTCCATTCCTTGGTCGGTTCCTTCTGTCATGCAGGTGAAAGAGGACCCAAAAGCGACTTGGCGAAAACAGAGTCTTTAATCCAGTAAAGTGAATACAAACAAAAAAACACAACTTTCACTCGAAATGACGAGGACTAACTGGAGACTCGATCTTGAACAGCAGGTGAACAGCAGGTTGCCTCGGGAAGGCACTCGAACCAGACAGACTCAGACACCTGCTCACCACGCAGCATCTGAGGAAAACACGACACGACAGGGCGATACACAATCACAGCACGGTGAATTCTAAACAAGGAACCGACAGGACAGGAACGGAACACAAAGGAAGAAATAGGGACTCTAATCAGGGGAAAGGATCGGGAACAGGTGTGGGAAGACTAAATGATTGATTAGGGGAATAGGAACAGCTGGGAGCAGGAACGGAACGATAGAGAGAAGAGAGAGCGAGAGAGTGAGAGAGGGAGGGGGAGAGAGAGGGATAGAAAGAGGGAAAGAACCTAATAAGACCAGCAGAGGGAAACGAATAGAATGGGAAGCACAGGGACAAGACAAGATAATAAATGACAAAACATGACACATACCCCTGGTATTATGGTGTTATGGTGTTATCTGCTACATGGGTATTAAAGGTCATTAGAGCACCATGTACTGCTGTTAATTATTGATCAGCCCTGCAGAGATAAGGAGGGATCGATGGAGAGAGAGAGGAGAGCCCTCGCTGGGGTGGGATGCTCACATTTCTT
Source organism: Oncorhynchus gorbuscha (assembly GCF_021184085.1). Classification (NCBI taxonomy): domain Eukaryota; kingdom Metazoa; phylum Chordata; class Actinopteri; order Salmoniformes; family Salmonidae; genus Oncorhynchus; species Oncorhynchus gorbuscha. The sequence goes on from NC_060186.1 coordinate 60,528,905, forward strand.
CAAATACGCTTCACTCTCTCGCTCTCGCTCCCCTCCTACTCTCTCTCTCCTCTTTTTCTCTCTCTCTCTCTCCCCTCCTGCTCTCTCTCTCCTCTTTTTTTGTCTCTATCTCTCTCCCCTCCTGCTCTCTCTCTCCTCTTTTTCTGTCTCTCTCTCCCCTCCTGCTCTCTCTCTCTCCCCTCCTGCTCTCTCTCCTCTTTTTCTGTCTCTCTCTCTCCCCTCCTGCTCTCTCTCCTCTTTTTCTGTCTCTCTCCCTCCCCTCCTGCTCTCTCTCTCCTCTTTTTCTGTCTCTCTCTCTCCCCTCCTGCTCTCTCTCCTCTTTTTCCATCTCTCTCTCTCTCCTCTCCTGCTCTCTCACTCCTCTTTTTCTGTCTCTCTCTCTCTCTCTCTCTCAGACATCAGATTAAAGCACGTAACATTTCATGTTTTCTCATATTGCATGTGTCTCATGTTTAGCCTGCATAAGGTTGCAGGGAGTCTCCACTACATACATCATAACGCTACAAGTCCAAAATAAAGTACAGCACTACTCCATGAAGATCACCTCATTTGTCAGCCGGCTAATTTGATGTAGCTAAACGTCAGGTTTTTAATGGTAGGTGTTTTGTTAATCAAGAGCAATTATGAACTTGTGTCAGTAATGTAATGACAGCTAGTGTTGGGGAGGGTGGGATAAGTGGAAACCGAAAACTCAACTGAATTGAAAAATACATCTTTGCTGCCTTTGAACTTTTTCTTGCCCCATTGTTGACCCTTGGTCCCAGAGCCCATATTTCATCTAGCTGACAATAGTCACCGTTTTCCGACGGCTGTGATTTGTGCACTGCCCCTCTGTACTTAGTGAATCAGCTCTGGAATTAGGTCTCCTGACATCCTGGAATTGTGCGTGAATGGACACGTTTTCCTGCTAGCTACCAAGCAGTAAAAGCAGAGGAAGCATATCTTTGACCTGTCATGAAGCCTATTGTAGGTCAACAGGGAACTGTTCCATTCACAGGGATCCCAAAAGAAACCATCTCAATTGACATTGAGAAGATGTACGGTGCCCTCTGTCATTATTGGGACAGTGAAGCATTTTTTCTTCTTTTGTCTCGATACTCCATGAGTTTGGATTGGAAAACAAACAATGACTATAAGGTTAAAGTGCAGACTTTCAACATTAATTTGAGGGTATTTTCATCTATATCGGATGAACCTTTAAGAATGAAAGCACTTTTTGCACCTAGTCCTCCCATTTAGGGATGCAAAGGTATTGGGACAATACACTTGTGTATTAAAGAAGTAAAAAGTATTTGGTCCCATATCTATAACACATAATGACTACATCAAGCAGGTGCCTCTCCATATTTTTGGATGCTTTTGCAGTTTGTTTTGGTTGTGTTTCAGATGATTTTGTATAATGCATTGCATTGTGTCATTTTCACTTTTTTAGTAAATAAGAACCCTAACCCTTCTACATGAATGTGGATTCTACCATGATTACGGGTCATCCTAAATTAATTGTGAATAATGATGAGTGAGAACGTTACAGATGCACAAATATTGCCGCACTTTTTAAGTATCGAGCCAAAAGAAGAAAAAATGCTCCCCTGTCCCAATTATGACAGAGGGCACCGTATCGTTGCAAAGAGTTCACATACTCTGAGCGAAAACATCATGTATTAGTCAGCAACATGCCTCGGAAATATGTTTTAATGTTTGGCAATCTGGTTTCTGTGTGCTTACATTTCTGAGTGAAGATTACAGTCTCTACCTTTCGACCTTTGGTGGTCCATGGTAGCAGTGTGTGTGTGTGCCTGCGTCTGTGTGTATGTGTGTGCGTTTGTGTGTGTTAGTGTGTGTGTGTTATGCCTGTATGTGTGTGTGCTGATGGGCTGACCAGGGCAGGTCTTGCTACATTACCTCTGCATTGCTCATGTGACATCCAGATGACAAAATGGAGGAAGGAGATGGATGGCTGCTATGGGAGGTCGTACAACTCACTATACACACTGTCTTTGATTCTCCCACCCATCTCTGAGCGTAAATGTTCTGTATGATATTACACTGGCATATGGTGGTCATTTAACATCTATAATGTCCTCTAGATTATCCCTGTAATGTTTTACAGTACTGTACAACAAAGAGATATTCAAACGCAATTGATGTACTACATATCGACTATGAAATGGAAGGACTAGGACAGAAATCACCTTGGACATAGGTGTTGCTCTATAGGGGGTTACCATGCCAACGTAATATTTTTGCTATTTCAGAATGTTCTGACAATTCTCATAAAGAAAGTTAATTGGGAGGAAGGATGTTTGACGTGCTTTTTACACATGTATCACACTTCCTTTATTGAGGGGCGCAAGGTAGCCTAGTGGTTAGAGTGTTGGGCCAGTAACCAAAAGGTTGCTGGATCGAATCTGAACCTGAACAAGGCAGATAACCCAGTGTTCCCCGGTAGGCCGTCCTTGTAAATAAGATTTTGTTCTTAACTCACTTGCTTAATTAAATCTAAAATTGAAAATCATGATGACAGTGGCCATGTTAGGCCCTTTCTAGACCTACACATGCCTCCTGTTAGTCCCTGCGGTGAACTGGACATGATACAGACAACACGTTGTGGTCATTATCCTCCTTATAGTGAGCTCTAACACATCATTATCCTCCTTAGAGTGAGCTCTAACACATCATTATCCTCCTTAGAGTGAGCTCTAACACATCATTATCCTCCTTATAGTGAGCTCTAACACATTATCCTCCTTATAGTGAGCTCTAACACGTCATTATCCTCCTTATAGTGAGCTCTAACACATCATTATCATCCTTATAGTGAGCTCTAACACATCATTATCCTCCTTATAGTGAGCTCTAACACATCATTATCCTCCTTATAGTGAGCTCTGACACATCATTATCCTCCTTATAGTGAGCTCTAACACATCATTATCCTCCTTATAGTGAGCTCTGACACATCATTATCCTCCTTATAGTGAGCTCTAACACATCATTATCCTCCTTATAGTGAGCTCTGACACATCATTATCATCCTTATAGTGAGCTCTAACATCATTATCCTCCTTATAGTGAGCTCTAACATCATTATCCTCCTTATAGTGAGCTCTAACATCATTATCCTCCTTATAGTGAGCTCTAACACATCATTATCCTCCTTATAGTGAGCTCTAACATCATTATCCTCCTTATAGTGAGCTCTAACACATCATTATCCTCCTTATAGTGAGCTCTGACACATCATTATCATCCTTATAGTGAGCTCTGACACATCATTATCATCCTTATAGTGAGCTCTGACACATCATTATCCTCCTTAGAGTGAGCTCTAACATCATTATCCTCCTTATAGTGAGCTCTAACACATCATTATCCTCCTTATAGTGAGCTCTAACACATCATTATCCTCCTTATAGTGAGCTCTAACACATTATCCTCCTTATAGTGAGCTCTAACACGTCATTATCCTCCTTATAGTGAGCTCTAACACATCATTATCATCCTTATAGTGAGCTCTAACACATCATTATCCTCCTTATAGTGAGCTCTAACACATCATTATCCTCCTTATAGTGAGCTCTGACACATCATTATCCTCCTTATAGTGAGCTCTAACACATCATTATCCTCCTTATAGTGAGCTCTGACACATCATTATCCTCCTTATAGTGAGCTCTAACACATCATTATCCTCCTTATAGTGAGCTCTGACACATCATTATCATCCTTATAGTGAGCTCTAACATCATTATCCTCCTTAGAGTGAGCTCTAACATCATTATCCTCCTTATAGTGAGCTCTAACATCATTATCCTCCTTATAGTGAGCTCTAACACATCATTATCCTCCTTATAGTGAGCTCTAACATCATTATCCTCCTTATAGTGAGCTCTAACACATCATTATCCTCCTTATAGTGAGCTCTGACACATCATTATCATCCTTATAGTGAGCTCTGACACATCATTATCATCCTTATAGTGAGCTCTGACACATCATTATCCTCCTTAGAGTGAGCTCTAACATCATTATCCTCCTTATAGTGAGCTCTAACACATCATTATCCTCCTTATAGTGAGCTCTAACACATCATTATCCTCCTTATAGTGAGCTCTGACACATCATTATCATCCTTATAGTGAGCTCTGACACATCATTATCATCCTTATAGTGAGCTCTGACACATCATTATCCTCCTTAGAGTGAGCTCTAACATCATTATCCTCCTTATAGTGAGCTCTAACACATCATTATCCTCCTTATAGTGAGCTCTAACACATCATTATCCTCCTTATAGTGAGCTCTAACATCATTATCCTCCTTATAGTGAGCTCTAACACATCATTATCCTCCTTATAGTGAGCTCTGACACATCATTATCATCCTTATAGTGAGCTCTGACACATCATTATCCTCCTTAGAGTGAGCTCTAACATCATTATCCTCCTTATAGTGAGCTCTAACACATCATTATCCTCCTTATAGTGAGCTCTAACATCATTATCCTCCTTAGAGTGAGCTCTAACACATCATTATCCTCCTTATAGTGAGCTCTAACACATGGAGTATGTCCAGATTCTGAAATGAATATTAATATCTCAAATCTACCATTTTTGATTCTGTTCATTTTAAGACATTGTTTGGAACAAACTCTACAAGTACATGCAGTGCCTAGTGCTGTGTGTCAAGATGTTAAAGGGTATGTGTTGTCGACTGCAACGATAGAGTAGGAACAAAAAGTGGTAAATTGTAATATAATTGAGTGCGTTGGTACATTGATTTTCTTCTCTCTCCTCTTATCCAGGTAAGTGGATGTGTTTTGCTGTGGGGCTCGGGACCCGGGAGATGGCGGTGGGTTGGTAAGTGTGGAGTCATCAGCACACTGGGCCATTTTTCAACACAAGCCACTGGGTCCCCACCTCTCACTAGACATACTGAATGAAGGGACTGCTAGCTAAAGGAATGAAATACATGTTTCAGCTTGCCTGTTCAGATGGTTCCCTTTTAGGTTTGCCACCTATTATGAGTCTCAGACTGTAAGTGTACACTATCCATCTAAAGGAGAACAGCTGATGCAGACTCTATTGAATACTGTAATCATCCTTTACTGTCCTTTACACCTGAAATCCATCCAAAATGCAGTTATTGGAGAATGTGTGTCGATACTCACATCCCAGTCAGTTGGCCAATGATCTCCCACTAATGAAGGAGCAGATTACCCAATCAGCATGTTGGAGGTCATCCTATCACTATGAGGTGTCATTCTTCTTTAATGGGGCTCCTCAGTAGTAGCCTGGTTAATCCAGAGCGAATGCTTTAACCAGGCTCTCGGTCTGGCTCCAGGCTCCAGGCTCTCTCCCTCTCTCTCTCTCTGTCTCTCCCTCTCTCTCTCTTCCTCTCTTTCTCTCTTTCTCTCTCCCTCTCTCCCTCTCTCTGTCTGTCCGTCTGTCTGTCTCTCCCTCTCTCCCTCTCTCTGTCTCTCCCTCTCTCTCTTCCTCTCTTTCTCTCTTTCTCTCTCCCTCTCTCCCTCTCTCCCTCTCTCCCTCTCTCTGTCTCTCCCTCCCTCTCTCTTCCTCTCTTTCTCTCTTTCTCTCTCCCTCTCTCCCTCTCTCCGTCTGTCCATCTGTCTCTCTCTCCCTCTCTCCCTCTCTCCCTCTCTCTGTCTCTCCCTCCCTCTCTCTTCCTCTCTTTCTCTCTCCCTCTCCCTCTCTCCCTCTCTCCCTCTCTCCGTCTGTCCATCTGTCTCTCTCTCCCTCTCTCCCTCTCTCCCTCTCTCCCTCTCTCCCTCTCTCCCTGTCTCTGTCTCTCCCTCTCTCTCTCTTCCTCTCTTTCTCTCTTTCTCTCTCCCTCTCTCCCTCTCTCCGTCTGTCCATCTGTCTCTCTCTCCCTCTCTCCCTCTCTCCCTCTCTCCCTCTCTCCGTCTGTCCATCTGTCTGTCTCTCTTTCTCTCCCTCTCTCTTTCTCTTTGTATTAACCTCTGTCTAATAAAATTACATGTAAAACCACATACTGGGGTTTTGAACAATGCAAAGTGGCTCAGCAGTCAGTTAGAAACAGAGACTGACACGGCAATAATAGCACTCAAAATAGAAGCAATTCTATCACTAATGGGAGTCTCTGACATCCCAACGTGATGCTTGGAACAAGCCAAATATGTCTCTTTGTTGTATGATTGTTTAAAATAGCTCTAGTCCTCATCACCCTCCCTTGACTGCATTGTGGGTATCCATTAGATCACCCTCCACTGACTCCATTGTGGGTATCCATTAGATCAGTGACACAGAGTAGGTTTCCTCCGCCTCTGTCTCTACTTCTGTCTCTACCGTTACCTCCATCTCTACCTCTGTCTCTGTCTCTACCTGTCTCTGTCTCTACCTTTACCTCTGTCTCTACCTTTACCTGTCTCTACCTCCATATCTGTCCCTAACTCTACCTCTGTCTCTGTCTCTACTTTTACCTCTGTCTCTACCTTTACCTCTGTCTCTGTCTTTAACTCTGTCTCTACCTTTACCTCGTCTCTACCTTTACCTCTGTCTCTACCTCTGTCTCTAACTCTGTCTCTACCTTTACCTCTGTCTCTACCTTTACCTCTGTCTCTACCTCTGTCTCTACCTCTGTATCTGTCCCTAAATCTACCTCTGTCTCTGTCTCTAACTCAGTCTCTACCTCTGCCTTCAACTCTACCTCTGTCTCTACCTCTCCCTCTGTCTCTGCCTCTGGCTCTACCTCTACCTCTACCCCTGGCTCTACCTCTACATCTGCCTCTACCTCTGTCTCTACCTCTGGCTCTACCTCTACATCTGCCTCTACCTCTCTCTACCTCTACCCCTGTCTCTACCTCTGTCTCTACCTCTGTCTCTACCTCTACATCTGCCTCTCTTTCTACCTCTGTCTCTACATCTGTCTCCACCTCTGCCTGTCTCTACCTCTACCTCTCTCTCTACCTCTGTCTCTACCTCTGTCTCTACCTCTAGCTCTACCTCCCTCTCTACCTCTGTCTCTACCTCTCTCTCTACCTCTACCTCCCTCTCTACCTCTACCCCTGTCTCTACCTATGTCTCTACCTCTACCTCTCTCTCTACCTCTACTTCTGTCTCTACCTCTACTTTTGTCTCTTCCTCTGTCTCTGTCTCTACCTCTCTCTCTACCTCTGTCTCTACCTCTCCCTCTCTACCTCTACTTTTGTCTCTACCTCTCCCTCTCTACCTCTACCTCTCTCTCTACCTCTGTCTCTACCTCTCCCTCTCTACCTCTACCTCTCTCTCTACCTCTGTCTCGCAATAACAGAGGGCCTCGCAATAGCACACGCCTCTATGCAGAGCTCACAGCTGCTGCGTCCCCAGTTCCATATGAACCACTGATTGTTCCAGGTCTCCATATGGTGAGATGTGGAGGCATTATGACCCCGTGCCCTAAACCTAGGCCCTATGCTGCTGCACATATGACCCACATAGGCCTATTGAAATGTACATAGTGTATTGAGGGTTATGTAAGCACTATATATATAGATATGCAGTATTTGACCAGCTGCCCTTCTAGGCCCTGAGCCACATCTACAGTGTAGATGAGTACAACGCTTTCGCTTTTATAACGGCCAAGCTTGAATTGACACTGTCTATTGATGTTGAGCGCTAACTGAAATGTAAAGGAAGGGGAGGACGATCCTCCTCAGTGAATTTCATAAAAATAAGTTATCCTTTTTAAATAAAACTATACTAAATATATTCATGTCACCAAATAATTGATTAAAACACGGTAGGAATATGAATGACAGTCATCCTACATTCTGTGATAGAAATTAGGCCATGATCATGGAAAGAAAATTGTCCTCCTTCATCATTAACGGCATTGACCACCAATGCCGTACGCCATATATGAAATGAACAGATGTAGAAATGGTAAGAAACAGGAATGGTAAATTCAGTTCATATTTTATTATGACATGAAATGTAAAGTAGCGTAAATACATGTCTGAGAAAAACAGTATGTGTCCAACCAATTTGCTCAGAGTGAAATGAGGTATACTCTAATTCCCCTCAAATGGCAGAACCGTGTTAGACATGAAGAAGCTAGCTGGTTTGAAGAGGGGACTGGAGAAAAACACCCATGTGTCACCGCTTCGAAAAGGTCACATTCTGGACACATCTCCACATGTGTGTGGCTAGCATCTGTTTGTACCAAAATCCTCAGCACAGCACAGAACACTTGCATGTGTCATTGTCATCTTATACACGGTGAAAGTTTGAAACAAATTCATACTTATAGAAGACAGCATGGCGGATGATGCATAGAATTGATTAGCTCCTGCGTCATGTAGAGAAATGGTAAATTCCACTGTACTCTACATTTGCTGCCTACTGTTTAATACGGTACAGTTGATCATAATAGCGGTAGGTCTAATTGTTGCTTTTCCCATGTGTAATAAGTTGAGGTCTATGTTTTATTGTCACGTGCACCAGTACAGTGAAGTGTTTGGTAGCTCTACCCAACAGAGCAGTAATCAATATTAAAATAGTACAATGAATAAAACGATGTACACTGAGTGTACAAAATATTAAGAACACCTGCTCTTTCCATGACATAGACTGACCAGGTTAATCCAGGTGAAAGCTATGATCCCTTATTGATGTCACTTGTCAAATCCACTTCAATCAGTGTAGATAGTCTTTTTAATCCTTAAGACAATTGAGACATGGATTATGTATGTTTGAGACTATTATTGTGCAGGTGCATTGATACGGAGACTTGATTACACACAGGTGGATTGTATTTATCATCATTAGTCATTTAGGTCAACATTGGATCATTCAGCGATCCTCACTGAACTTCTGGAGAGAGTTTGCTGCACTGAAAGTAAAGGGGCTGAATAATTTTGCACGGCCAATTTTTCAGTTTTTGATTTGTTAAAAAAGTTTGAAATATCCAATAAATGTCGTTCCACTTCATGATTGTGTCCCACTTGTTGTTGATTCTTCACAAAAAATACAGTTTTATATCTTTATGTTTGAAGCCTGAAATGTGGCAAAAGGTCGCAAAGTTCAAGGGGGCCGAATACTTTCGCAAGGCACTGTATGTGCCTCTGCAGCCATAGGTTTGCATTATGTGGCCAAATTTCCATAGGGAGTAAGTGGGGGTCTGCAATCAGGTTTCCAGTGTCTCTCTGGCCAAGCCATGTGAATCATGAAGGGGTGACAAGTCAGATTACTGAGATCAATGTGTTTCTCTGTTGTCTGATCTGACTGTTCTCCTGTGCAGAAGACATGGACAGTTATATACAGGGCTGTATACCTCTCAATGGTTAACGCAGTAAGGGGTAGTATGACATATGGCTTTGTAGAGCTATGTGTTTGTTGCATTAAGTTTAATTTACATTTTAGTTATGTAGCTGACACTCTTATCCAGAGTGAATTAAACCTTTATTTAACTAAGCAAAAAACAAATTCTTATTTACAATGACTGCCTACCGGGGAACAGTGGGTTAACTGCCTTGTTCTGGGGCAGAACAACAGAACAACTGCTCAGGAGGGCAGGTAGGGCAGGCGCGAGTTCCCTCTTCAGAGCCTGGCAAATGTCCACATCTATAGTACATCCCAAAACATGGGGCCAAATATATAGGAGGATGGAATGGTGGGCACTCACTGGACTCTCAACTGAAATGGAACCACCAGGTAAGGGTAATCAGGTCTTCCGGCTGCCCATGCAGTGATTTTCATTCTTAACCAGGAAATGGTGGGGTTATGACTTTGGGGCCACGATAGGCCAAGGATGACTGTACAGGAACCATGGCGATGAGGAAGGAAAGGCTTTCTTGGTGCAAGAGTCCCACAGTGAGGGTGAGTGGTGCTGTGATGTGTGTGATAGTGCCAGATCCCAACAGTAGTTTATCCAAAGCTTGGACCGGGAAAGGAGAGCGGGTACGTGGTGATGTCCAGCGTCAGCCAATCAGTGGAATGGAAACCAGGAAGGGTTTGGCGGGAAACGATGAAGCCGGGTCTCTCCTGGACACAATAGGGACCCAGCCCCAGCTGTCTCCGGTGACATTGCTCTGCTGTGGAGTGGTGTGTGACCCTCATCTCCATAGGTTCCGACTCTGGACCTCCTTGTGCAGTCCTCTTGGGAATAGGGTGCGCTATTGGCCCTCCGCTATTGGATGGTGTCGAGGATGCGAAGGACCTCATTCATAGCCGCACCCAGTTCCACCAGCTGATCGTGGTGTAGGCGGCGTGGGTGTCCCTGTTCGTCGATGGTCTGGGAGATGTCTTTCTCTTCTGCTGCATCCACATTGCAAGGCAGTATTCTGTAATGGAGATGGAGGGAGTCAGGAAGCAGGTGGTGAGTTTAATATGAATTACCATGGCGCGATACAAACCAAGCTAAACATCTGACATGAAAACAGACCCAATCTTCCTGGTGAGAAAATCTACAGAGTGCTAGATACAGTATAGGGGAAGTAATCAGGGTAGTGATGAAGTCCAGGTGTGCCTAATGATGGGGCTCAGGTGTGCTTAATGATGGTTACCAGGTGTGCGTAATAATGGTTAACAGGTGTGCGTAATGATGGTTACCAGGACCAGTGGTTAGTAGACTGGCGACGTCGAGCTCCGGAGTGGGGGAGTGGGAGCAGACGTGACACTGTGGAATGTTGTCCCATTCCTCTTCAATGGCTGTGCAAAGTTTCTGGATATTGGCAGGAACTGGAACAAGATGTCCTACACGTCGATACAAAGAATCCTGAAAATGCTCAATGAGGGGGCATGTCTGAGTACGCAGGCCGTGGAATAACTGGGACATTTTCAGCTTCAAGTAATTGTGTACAGATCCTTGCGACATGGGGCCGAGCATTATCATGCAGAAACAGAGGAGAAATACGCGTTTTCTACGTATGGAACATTTCTGGGATCTTTTATTTCAGCTCATACCAATGACTCTCTCACCTGTCTACTGTATGAGTTTAGTAATATCCTTGTTAAAATCAAAACAAAGATTGTGCAAAATGAGTTCACAATTGTTATTTAGATCTCTTTTTATGATTGACTTCATTATGTTTTGTTGTCTAGAGGGGTTTTAGTGCTTAAATATAATTAAAAGTTCAGTCTAAAGAGCTCAATTTCTCTCCGAAAAAGGTTCCAATCCAGCTAGTTCAGATCAGTCAGTGGCAGGGATGTGGAATGTTCTGTTTCTGTTCCCCAAAATACCCAGGCAGAAATAGCTCATCATAAACATGATATTATCCTTGCAAAAGACCTCAGTGTTACACAGTGTTTGGTTCACAAAAAAGACTAGATCCAAGTCCTTAATAATTTGTCAGTAATTCACTCTCAGTAATCTACTGTTGCGTACACACGCACACACACACGCACACAAACACACATACAGACACACATACAGACACACACGTACAGACACACACACACACACACACACACACACACACACACACACACACACACACACACACACACACACACACACACACACACACACACACACACACACACACACACACACACACACACACACACACACACACACACACATATTCACACACAGAGACAAACATGTTGTGTACTGTCTCAAATATCCTCACTGCTACTACAACACCAACTTTATTTCACTATATATGTCACTGCTCTGGTTATTTGTCTCTAGAGAGTCGTTTAGTGGTCCTTATTAAAGCATCTAATAATATTCTCAGAGAGTTTGAAAGCAGTATAGATAGATAGATAGATAGATAGATAGATAGATAGATAGATAGATAGATAGATAGATAGATAGATAGATAGATAGATAGATAGATAGATAGATAGATAGATAGATAGATAGATAGATAGATAGATAGATGTCTCTATCTCTGGCAGGCTGTGCCACTACTTACAACCACTACGCACACCCACAACCCAGACCCACTACGCAGACCCACTATGCAGACCCCTATGCAGACCCACTATGCAGACCCACTATGCAGACCCACAATGCAGACCCACTACGCAGACCCCTATGCAGACCCACTTTGCAGACCCACAATGCAGACCCACTACGCAGACGCACTACGCAGACCCCTATGCAGACCCACTACGCAGACCTCTATGCAGACCCACTACGCAGACCCCTATGCAGACCCACTACATACAACCACTACGCAGACCCACAACCCAGACCCACTACGTAGACCCACTACGCAGACCCACTATGTACAACCACTATGCAGACCCACAACCCAGACCCAATACGCAGACCCCTATGCAGACCCACTACGCAGACCCATTACGCAGACCCACTACGCAGATCCCTATGCAGACCCACTACGCAGACCCCTATGCAGACCCACTACACAGACCCACTACGCAGACCCCTATGCAGACCCACTACATACAACCACTACGCAGACCCACAACCCAGACCCACTACGTAGACCCACTACGCAGACCCACTATGTACAACCACTACGCAGACCCACAACCCAGACCCACTACGCAGACCCCTATGCAGACCCACTACGCAGATCCCTATGCAGACCCACTACGCAGACCCACTCTGCAGACCTCTATACAGACCCACTACGCAGATGCACTACGCAGACCCACTACACAGACCCCTATGCAGACGCACTACGCAGACGCACTACGCAGACCCACAACGCAGACCCACTATGCATACCTCTATACAGACACCCTACGCAGACCCCTATGCAGACCCACTACGCAGACCCACTATGCAGACCCACTACGCAGACCCCCTACACAGACCCACTATGCAGACCCCTATGCAGACCCACTACGCAGACCCCTATGCAGACCCACTACGCAGACCCACTACGCAGACCCCTATGCAGACCCACTACACAGACCCCTATGCAGACCCACTACACAGACCCACTACGCAGACCCCTATGCAGACCCACTACATACAACCACTACGCAGACTCACAACCCAGACCCACTACGTAGACCCACTACGCAGACCCACTATGTACAACCACTACGCAGACCCACAACCCAGACCCACTACGCAGACCCCTATGCAGACCCACTACGCAGACCCACTATGCAGACCCCTATGCAGACCCACTATGCAGACCCACAATGCAGACCCACTACGCAGACCCCTATGCAGACCCACTTTGCAGACCCACAATGCAGACCCACTACGCAGATGCACTAGGCAGACCCCTATGCAGACCCACTACGCAGACCTCTATGCAGACCCACTACGCAGACCCCTATGCAGACCCACTACATACAACCACTACACAGACCCACAACCCAGACCCACTACGTAGACCCACTACGCAGACCCACTATGTACAACCACTACGCAGACCCACAACCCAGACCCAATACGCAGATCCCTATGCAGACCCACTACGCAGACCCATTACGCAGACCCACTACGCAGATCCCTATGCAGACCCACTACGCAGACCCCTATGCAGACCCACTACACAAACCCACTACGCAGACCCCTATGCAGACCCACTACATACAACCACTACGCAGACCCACAACCCAGACCCACAACCCAGACCCACTACGCAGACCCCTATGCAGACCCACTACGCAGACCCATTACGCAGACCCACTACGCAGATCCCTATGCAGACCCACTACGCAGACCCACTCTGCAGACCTCTATACAGACCCACTACGCAGATGCACTACGCAGACCCACTACACAGACCCCTATGCAGACGCACTACGCAGACCCACTACGCAGACCCACAACGCAGACCCACTATGCATACCTCTATACAGACACCCTACGCAGACCCCTATGCAGACCCACTACGCAGACCCACTATGCAGACCCACTACGCAGACCCCCTACACAGACCCACTATGCAGACCCCTATGCAGACCCACTACGCAGACCCCTATGCAGACCCACTACGCAGACCCACTACGCAGACCCCTATGCAGACCCACTACGCAGACCCACTACGCAGACTCACTATGCAGACCCACTATGCAGACCCACTACGCAGACCCCCTACACAGACCCACTATGCAGACCCACTACGCAGACCCCTATGCAGACCCACTACGCAGACCCACTATGCAGACCCCTATGCAGACCCCCAGATGTCTGGCCCTGTTTTATTATACTTATCATCAATTTCAATTAGGATGGATTTTAGTAATTCACAGGAGTTAAATTATTTGAAGACAGCAGTGTGCTTTCGAAGCATTGGAAAGGTGCTTTATTAAAGTCTAATGAGCGTGCTGGTGTTAAGGTTTAAAGAGAGAATAACACAGGAAACAACAGGAAAAGAAATTAGAAAAAACACAAGCAGTGTAAAATTAATGAGTGGTGATAACCCTGAGGGGGGAGAGAGTTATCCTGCTTAGTGCTTCCACAACACACATCCACTTAAACAAACAGCAGGCTATGCACAGTACAGGACTAGGTATAGTACAGGACTAGGTATAGTACAGGACTAGGTATAGTACAGGACTAGTTATAGTACAGGACTAGGTATCGTACAGGACTAGGTATAGTACAGGAGTAGGTATCGTACAGGACTAGGTATAGTACAGGACTAGGTATCGTACAGGACTTGGTATAGTACAGGACTAGTTATAGTACAGGACTAGGTATAGTACAGGACCAGGTATAGTACAGGACTAGATATAGTACAGGACTAGGTATAGTACAGGAGTAGGTATAGTACAGGACTAGTTATAGTACAGGAGTAGGTATCGTACAGGACTAGTTATAGTACAGGACTAGGTATAGTACAGTGAAGCGTGATTCATTACTCCAGAGAACGCGTTTCCACTGCTCCAGAGTCCAATGGCGCCGAGCTTTACAGCACTCCAGCCAAAGCTTGGCATTGCGCATGGTGATCTTTTATATCTAGCTCCGCCTCCGTGTCCTAATCACAGGGAATATTCATTGATCTCATCACACATATATTATTCATGAAGTGTGTTATCTCTAGTCTACTGGATGTTTCATCTGGAGAGCATGGGCACTGATCACAGGTCTGGAGCTGAACTGATAACACTGCAAATCTCCCTCCTACACAGAAAAAAAGGGTTCCAAAATGGTTCTTTGGCTATCCCCATAGGAGAACCCTTTTGTGGAAAGTGTTTTACATTATACTCCAAAAAGTTGTACCTGGAACCAAAGGGTTCTCCAATGGGGACAGCCGAATGACAAGATAGCACCTTTTTTTTTAGGTTCAAGATAGCACCTTTTTTTCTAAGAATGTACTCCAACCGGAGACCACGTGATGGGGAGGTAGACAGGTGTGCATGCGCTCATGTATGTGTGTGTGCATACATCCCTGCATGCACCTCTCTCTGGGACTTTGGCCTAGTCTATATCCTGATCTTTGTGTGTCTGTCCACAATAGTAGTGTGGCTATTGGTTGTTGTCACAGCTGCATTGGATTTGCCCCTGGAACACAGAACACTGTCTGGGCAGCGTTGGGTATAACTGGGGCACTAGTAGAAGCTAGAGAGACAGGCACAGGAAGAGAGCCATGGCAGTCATCGACTGTGTCATTTGTCCCGTTTTCCCAGTCAGGGTTTGTCACCCTGGGCACATCTTAGCATTACGGTGGTAGCTAGTGCCACTCACTAACGCACTGTACCATAGTGTGTTAACCAGTAGGAGAGTTTGTCTTCTCTGTTAAGCCGTTGAAGGGGAGTGGGACAACATTCCAAAGGCCACAATCAACAACCTGATCAATTCTATACAAAGGTGATGTGTCGCGCTCCATGAGGCAAATGGTGGTCACACCAGGTACTGACTGGTTTTCTGATCCACGCCCCTCCTTTTTTTTAAAGATATCTGTGACTTAACAGATGCATATCTGTATTCCCAGTCATGTGAAATCCATAGATTATGTCGTAATGAATTTATTTCAATCGACTGATTTCCTTTTATGAACTGTAACTCAGTAAAATATTTTAAATTGTTGCATTTCTATTTTTGTTCAGTATATGTACTGTAGAATCATGTGTATCTCAAGTAAGCGAACCAATTTGTCATTAGTGGCTTCACAGAACTGCATTGCCTTGGTTTACCTTTTCCTTTCAAATCTGTCAAGCTGTCTCCATCAAATGGTTCTAATTAGCATATTGTGGAATGTAAATATTAACACACAGATGACATTGAGGCCCGTTTTTCAGTTGAGGTTTTTGTAATGCGATTGAAATCTGTGTGATAAACACACTTTGTTACGGTAATGAGTACGTACGGTGGATGACAGCCCATTGGCTCTGCCACGGCGCCATCCTGCCCTCCGCCATCCTCCTCCTCAGGTTCCAGTGTTTCTTTTATCTCTGCTTGGCAGCTAGAGGAAGAGCTCTGAAGAGATGGAGGGAGGCACACGCCAAAACAGATTCCGTACACACTCTAGTTGCCAGTAGTAGTCTGGTTAGAGAGAGAAATGTGATTGTCTGCGAACGCTTTGGTTTTTAAAGTTACTGAATTTCCTGAGGAATAATGTGAAGTGTATTAAGACTGGTGTAGGCAGAGGATCCAACTGTGTGAATGCTATTTTGGGGTTTAATATTGTATTTTCAATGTTTGACATGTCTTGTGTTGAGTAATGGGTTATGTGTAGATGCCTGGTTGAAAGGGTTCATCTGTGAGGGATTTGGCTGTTTTATCACTGCCTGCTTACTCTTGTCAAATGGAGGTGTCTCTCTCTGCAGCGTAACTCCTGTCCTGTGTGTAGTTAATTATCCGTCACCACTAATGCAGATATCACCTCTGTACAGCTGCTACACTGCAGTATTCAAGGAGGCTGGGTTTACCCACTGTGTATGGAACAGCACCCAAGGTCCTTCTTACAATCTAGGGTGAACTACTGGCTAAACAATGTTTAAAAAGGGTTTACCCTGTACATCCTCTGTATTAGCCCCCAACAATGTGGGTTTGAGCTTCAGGCGCCTTCGCTTCTCTGTTTAGCTGGCCTAAACGCTCCACTTTACATTATATTCCTCTCCCGACCTTGCGGGTCCCACTCCACTCTGGAGAGGGAGGTGTGTCTCTGTCCCAATACAGTGGGAGTCCAGCCACAGCCCTGCTAATCGCTTCTGGAATAAACCAGTATCCCTGGCAATCACCACGGAGCTGTGCCGGATAGGCTGATTGATTGGAGAGGAGAGACAGAAGTACCAGGCTTCTATCCAACCTAGTCTGACAGCTGCTATTAAACCCTCTCCTGCCTGTATTTTAATCCCTGGAGACCCACACTATTTCACTGTGGTCACTGTCTGCTCTATCCATCCATTCACCACCATTAGGCCCCCAGGATAGAGCCAAGATTGGGGTCCTTGCATTAAGTAGTTTCCATGATTTCTTCAGCTCGCTTTACCCTGACAGTTACTGGAACCAATGAAATCACGACTTCAGTTAGAAGGACCCTATTATTTGTTGAAGCATCAGATTTGTTTTTTAATATTGTGTTCTCAAGTCTGGACGATTCATATTGAGTGGTGTGCATCATGTTATGACTTTGCTGTGCCTGTCTGCAGCTGCTATGTCCTCCGCATACACCTGTGTAATGTATACCTTTTTAGCCTGGATGTCCTTGCACATTGATATTCAGGAAGTCATTCTCATCCAGACCCATCAAAGGACAGATGGAGCGGCCATTGGAAATGCTTCCCTGAGAGAAGAAATCAACAGCATGATAAACTGTTAATGCACATCACTCAACCATATCTGATGAGGCCTTTGCCTGGGGAAAATAAGCTGTTGTGGTTTGATCATGAAGAATTCTAGATTTGTCCCTCAATATATTTCAGACTGAGCGTTTTCTTCCCTCAATGTTGAGCTACTATACAGCATGTGAGTTTTTTTAAGACCCCTATTTAGCCGGAAGGCCTGAGTGGTGAATAAACAGAGAGACAGTTAGTGACAGCAGTGCCTAGCACTCCCAGAGGATTTCACTCCAATCTGATTTCATTTTCTGTCATCTCCCAGGAGTGAAGACTGGGTGGTGAATATGAATGAGGTTACCATTCCTTGTCAGCCAGGAGTTTAGATTGATTAGCTCGCTCTAGCGTTAACACATTCTTATGAAATGCCAACACTTGATAGCGCCTCTGGGTAGTTCCTCTATTGCTCATGGAACATTTTACCCTGTTTTGGATAATTCGCATTCGTGTTTGCCCGGAAACCAAAACACAGAATTCTAAATTTAACCTAATAGTATACACAAATAATTTAAAAGTACGTACACAAAATATATACACTTCATCAAATAAAGTTGAAAGCCGAATGTTAAATCCCTCACAAGCCAAAGCTGAGCTCCATTGATGGCAGCATCCCCAGGAGGAAGTAGAGGAATCAATAGACAAAGTGCATCATTGATCCTGTCTGCTTTGATGTCATGTTTCTCCCAGCATGATCCCCTGTCCCTCAGATACCTGCCGCCCATCCCTGCATCCAAATATCTGTCTCGGTGATTCTCTCTCTCTGTCTGTCTGTCTCACTCTCTGTATGTCTCTGAACATGATAGTGAATCATCTGTGGCCATGTCTAGTGAATGTGGGATTCAGTTACTGTATTACCTTTGTTTGTTTCAATGTGGTCTTTTCTCATACGCCTTTTCTACGCACTTCTCAGTATTGGGTATTCAGACTTGCCTTATTCCAGTAATGGACTCGAGTAATTCGAGTAATGCACTCTGCAGGTGTGGCTACGTTGCGCGTCCTGAATAAATTTAATTTAACAGCTAGCCAACAGATTTTCTCATGTAGTTTTCATTCAATGGGTTTTTCAGACCATTTATCTTAATCCGTCTCTTTAAACACAGTGCACCTCTTAGTGTGAATTTATATATACATATATATTCTATATATATTTTTTAATATTTTAATTAAAGTTTTACGAAATGTACATCAATGTAAGTACAAAGATTTTACCATATCACAGCCACCCTCCCTTCCTCCATACAACACATACACCTGACCCACCTGGCTCCTTCCCTACCGCTCCGCCCTAACTCAGTCCACCCTAAATGGTTGCAATTTTCTAACAAATGTATCATTGGAACCCCTAAGAGAATAATACATTTTCTCAAGCTTTAGGAAGAACATTACATCGTTGAGCCATTGAGAAGTGGAGGGGGGCTGAGCAGACTTCCACTGGAGAGGAATTCTACGGCGAGTTAATAAGGATGTAAAAGCCACAACATCGGCATGTTTGGGGTCCAAGGAGAACAAGTCTTCTGGAATACCAAAGACCGCTATCAAGGGACAAGGCTGTAGGTTCATTTCAAGGTGATGGAGCGATGGCCGGACATCCGCGAAGAATTCTGACATGAAATTAAGGTGGTGAAATTATTAGGGATTAAGGTCAAATTCAGAATACAGCGTCCATCTCCACCCAAAACGGATACAGATGAATAGCATGCTATTCTCATGCTTAAGTTGAAGGTCAGAATACAGCGTGTCTGTCCATCTCCACCCAAAACGGATACAGATGAATAGTACGCTATTCTCATGCTTAAGTTGAAGGTCAGAATACAGCGTGTCTGTCCATCTCCACCCAAAACGGATACAGATGAATAGTACGCTATTCTCATGCTTGAGTTGAAGGTCAGGATATGTTTATTTTTTTTAAGTGCATAAAAAGGAAATTCCATTCCATTTACGCCTGCTTAACTCAGGGCCTAGGAGAGGATCGATACAGTAGGTGTATGAGGGTTATGAGATAAGGGTTTTAACCCGCATCGATTAGGTAGGGGACAAGGGGTGGAGTGAGACTTAGGGATACACAACAATGCTCTGATATTCTCTGTGGTTGCCCCAGTAACGCTTCCCATATGTGCTGCAAGGAGTCTTGGGAGAGAGAGTTTTAGCAGTGAGATAATCTTCGTGGTCCAGACATGCATGGGAATCCTTGTTACTGCTGACTACAATACTCTATAATTATGTGGTTATACTCAGAACTACTTTGAGCCATTTCTATCAGAAGAGACATTCAATTTACTGAGGTGTGGAAATCAGTCGACTTTTCCAACCAAATATCCTGATAGCCATCACTGTTGGCCAGGAGAGGCGAAACAAGCCACAATGAGACATTTCTGTAATCCATGGTTGATTTTCTTGGAAGCTATTTTTTTTTCTCCGGAAACCGTTATTCTCCCCTCTCGCTATGTGCTGACAGAGGCAGTTATCAGAGTCGACCAATAATGTGAGTCTCTTCTCTTTCCGTTGGAGGACACAATGACTATAGGCAGTGGTGTCGAATTCATTCACAGCACAACAAAAGAAACCCTAATGGAAAAGACACACCGGGATTTTCATCATTCGATTCAAATTCAAATGTATGTTTCACTTTACGGGTAGAACATCATAAGGAGAACCGTGAAGTTGAAGGGCCATTTACTAGAATTTACTAGAATTTTAACTAAACATTCTCAGTTTAGTAGCTCAAACATTTCTCTGGGACGAGACATATTTCAGTTTTGTTTCAGTGAATTTGTCTTATTTTGGGCTAGTAGTGTTTAATTACAAGAAGTAAGTGTATTTAAGAGTGTGTTTAGTCTGGTCTAGCCAGTCTACTGTGGTGTATTTATAAGAAGGAGAAGTGATTTGTACAGCCATCATAGCAAAGATACTCCAGCCTGTGGGGACACTGAGGCACAGACCAATGGTTTAAAGTTCTCTCATTGGCTGTACGTTATACTATCGTCTATCGTTAGACCTTTCTCACAGTGCAGTTTTCCAAGATGAAGTCCATATAGAGTATCAGTGTCATGTTTTGTCATTTATTATCTTGTCTTGTCCCTGTGCTTCCCATTCTATTCGTTTCCCTCTGCTGGTCTTATTAGGTTCTTTCCCTCTTTCTATCCCTCTCTCTCCCCCTCCCTCTCTCACTCTCTCGCTCTCTCTTCTCTCTATCGTTCCGTTCCTGCTCCCAGCTGTTCCTATTCCCCTAATCAATCATTTAGTCTTCCCACACCTGTTCCCGATCCTTTCCCCTGATTAGAGTCCCTATTTCTTCCTTTGTGTTCCGTTCCTGTCCTGTCGGTTCCTTGTTTAGAATTCACCGTGCTGTGATTGTGTATCGCCCTGTCGTGTCGTGTTTTCCTCAGATGCTGCGTGGTGAGCAGGTGTCTGAGTCTGTCTGGTTCAAGTGCCTTCCCGAGGCAACCTGCTGTTCACCTGCTGTTCAAGATCGAGTCTCCAGTTTGTCCTCGTCATTTCGAGTGAAAGTTGTGTTTTTTGTTTGTATTTACTTTACTGGATTAAAGACTCTGTTTTCGCCAAGTCGCTTTTGGGTCCTCTTTCACCTGCATGACAGAAGGAACCGACCAAGGAATGGACCCAGCGACTTCAGACGGCTCGTTACACTGCCGTCGAGATCCAAGGAGCCATGCTCGGCAGACACGAGCAGGAATTGTCTGCTGCTCGCCATGCCGTGGAGAACCTGGCCGCTCAGGTTTCCGACCTCTCTGGACAGTTCCAGAGTCTACGTCTCGTGCCACCTGTTACTTCCTGGCCTGCCGAGCCTCCAGAACCTAGGGTTAATAACCCACCTTGCTACTCCGGGCAGCCCACTGAGTGCCGCTCCTTTCTCACGCAGTGTGAGATTGTGTTCTCTCTCCAACCCAACACATACTCTAGAGAGAGAGCTCGGGTTGCTTACGTCATTTCACTCCTTACTGGCCGGGCTCGAGAATGGGGCACAGCTATCTGGGAGGCAAGGGCTGATTGCTCTAACAAGTTCCAGAACTTTAAAGAGGAGATGATTCGGGTTTTTGACCGTTCAGTTTTTGGTAGGGAGGCTTCTAGGGCCCTGGCTTCCTTATGCCAAGGTGAACGGTCCATAACGGATTATTCTATTGAGTTTCGCACTCTTGCTGCCTCTAGTGAGTGGAACGAGCCGGCGCTGCTCGCTCGTTTTCTGGAGGGACTCCACGCAGTGGTTAAGGATGAGATTCTCTCCCGGGAGGTTCCTTCAGATGTGGACTCTTTGATTGCTCTCGCCATCCGCATAGAACGACGGGTAGATCTTCGTCACCGGGCTCGTGGAAGAGAGCTCGCATCAACGGTGTTTCCCTGCTCCGCATCGCAACCATCTCCCTCCTCTGGCTCAGAGACTGAGCCCATGCAGCTGGGAGGGATTCGCATCTCGACTAAGGAGAGGGAACGGAGGATCACCAACCGCCTGTGCCTCTATTGCGGAGTTGCTGGACATTTTGTTAATTCATGTCCAGTAAAAGCCAGAGCTCATCTGTAAGCGGAGGGCTACAGGTGAGCGCAACTACTCAAGTCTCTCCATCAAAATCCTGTACTACTTTGTCGGTCCATCTACGCTGGACCGGTTCGGGTGCTACATGTAGTGCCTTGATAGACTCTGGGGCTGAGGGTTGTTTCATGGACGAAGCATGGGTTCGGAAACATGACATTCCTTTCAGAGAGTTAGAGAAGCCTACGCCCATGTTCGCCTTAGATGGTAGTCATCTTCCCAGTATCAGATTTGAGACACTACCTTTAACCCTCACAGTATCTGGTAACCACAGTGAGACTATTTCTTTTTTTGATTTTCCGTTCACCGTTTACACCTGTTGTTTTGGGTCATCCCTGGCTAGTATGTCATAATCCTTCTATTAATTGGTCTAGTAATTCTATCCTATCCTGGAACGTTTCTTGTCATGTGAAGTGTTTAATGTCTGCCATCCCTCCCGTTTCTTCTGTCCCTACTTCTCAGGAGGAACCTGGCGATTTGACAGGAGTGCCGGAGGAATATCATGATCTGCGCACGGTCTTCAGTCGGTCCCGAGCCAACTCCCTTCCTCCTCACCGGTCGTATGATTGTAGTATTGATCTCCTTCCGGGGACCACTCCTCCTCGGGGTAGACTATACTCTCTGTCGGCTCCCGAACGTAAGGCTCTCGAGGATTATTTGTCTGTGTCTCTTGACGCCGGTACCATAGTGCCTTCTTCCTCTCCGGCCGGGGCGGGGTTCTTTTTGTTAAGAAGAAGGACGGTACTCTGCGCCCCTGCGTGGATTATCGAGGGCTGAATGACATAACGGTTAAGAATCGTTATCCGCTTCCCCTTATGTCATCAGCCTTCGAGATTCTGCAGGGAGCCAGGTGCTTTACTAAGTTGGACCTTCGTAACGCTTACCATCTCGTGCGCATCAGAGAGGGGGACGAGTGGAAAACGGCGTTTAACACTCCGTTAGGGCATTTTGAGTACCGGGTTCTGCCGTTCGGTCTCGCCAATGCGCCAGCTGTTTTTCAGGCATTAGTTAATGATGTTCTGAGAGACATGCTGAACATCTTTGTTTTTGTCTATCTTGACGATATCCTGATTTTTCTCCGTCACTCGAGATTCATGTTCAGCACGTTCGACGTGTTCTACAGCGCCTTTTAGAGAATTGTCTCTACGTAAAGGCTGAGAAGTGCTCTTTTCATGTCTCCTCCGTTACTTTTCTCGGTTCCGTTATTTCCGCTGAAGGCATTCAGATGGATTCCGCTAAGGTCCAAGCTGTCAGTGATTGGCCCGTTCCAAGGTCACGTGTCGAGTTGCAGCGCTTTTTAGGTTTCGCTAATTTCTATCGGCGTTTCATTCGTAATTTCGGTCAAGTTGCTGCCCCTCTCACAGCTCTTACTTCTGTCAAGACGTGTTTTAAGTGGTCCGGTTCCGCCCAGGGAGCTTTTGATCTTCTAAAAGAACGTTTTACGTCCGCTCCTATCCTCGTTACTCTGACGTCACTAGACAATTCATTGTCGAGGTTGACGCTTCAGAGGTAGGCGTGGGAGCCATTCTATCCCAGCGCTTCCAGTCTGACGATAAGGTTCATCCTTGCGCTTATTTTCTCATCGCCTGTCGCCATCTGAGCGCAACTATGATGTGGGTAACCGTGAACTGCTCGCCATCCGCTTAGCCCTAGGCGAATGGCGACAGTGGTTGGAGGGGGCGACCGTTCCTTTGTCGTTTGGACAGACCATAAGAACCTTGAGTACATCCGTTCTGCCAAACGACTTAATGCCCGTCAAGCTCGTTGGGCGTTGTTTTTCGCTCGTTTCGAGTTTGTGATTTCTTACCGTCCGGGTAGCAAGAACACCAAGCCTGATGCCTTATCCCGTCTGTTTAGTTCTTCTGTGGCTTCTACTGATCCCGAGGGGATTCTTCCTTATGGGCGTGTTGTCGGGTTAACAGTCTGGGGAATTGAAAGACAGGTTAAGCAAGCACTCACGCACACTGCGTCGCCGCGCGCTTGTCCTAGTAACCTCCTTTTCGTTCCTGTTTCCACTCGTCTGGCTGTTCTTCAGTGGGCTCACTCTGCCAAGTTAGCTGGTCATCCCGGTGTTCGAGGCACTCTTGCGTCTATTCGCCAGCGCTTTTGGTGGCCGACTCAGGAGCGTGACACGCGCCGTTTCGTGGCTGCTTGTTCGGACTGCGCGCAGACTAAGTCGGGTAACTCTCCTCCTGCCGGTCGTCTCAGACCGCTCCCCATTCCTTCTCGACCATGGTCTCACATCGCCCTAGACTTCATTACCGGTCTGCCTTTGTCTGCGGGGAAGACTGTGATTCTTACGGTTGTCGATAGGTTCTCTAAGGCGGCACATTTCATTCCCCTCGCTAAACTTCCTTCCGCTAAGGAGACGGCACAAATCATTATCGAGAATGTATTCAGAATTCATGGCCTCCCGTTAGACGCCGTTTCAGACAGAGGCCCGCAATTCACGTCACAGTTTTGGAGGGAGTTCTGTCGTTTGATTGGTGCGTCCGTCAGTCTCTCTTCCGGGTTTCATCCCCAGTCTAACGGTCAAGCAGAGAGGGCCAATCAGACGATTGGTCGCATACTACGCAGCCTTTCTTTCAGAAACCCTGCGTCTTGGGCAGAACAGCTCCCCTGGGCAGAATACGCTCACAATTCGCTTCCTTCGTCTGCTACCGGGTTATCTCCGTTTCAGAGTAGTCTGGGTTACCAGCCTCCTCTGTTCTCATCCCAGCTTGCCGAGTCCAGCGTTCCCTCCGCTCAAGCGTTTGTCCAACGTTGTGAGCGCACCTGGAGGAGGGTGAGGTCTGCACTTTGCCGTTACAGGGCACAGACTGTGAGAGCCGCCAATAAACGCAGGATTAAGAGTCCAAGGTATTGTTGCGGCCAGAGAGTGTGGCTTTCCACTCGCAACCTTCCTCTTACGACAGCTTCTCGTAAGTTGACTCCGCGGTTCATTGGTCCGTTCCGTGTTTCCCAGGTCGTCAATCCTGTCGCTGTGCGACTGCTTCTTCCGCGACATCTTCGTCGCGTCCATCCTGTCTTCCATGTCTCCTGTGTTAAGCCCTTTCTTCGCACCCCCGTTCGTCTTCCCTCCCCCTCCCGTCCTTGTCGAGAGCGCACCTATTTACAAGGTACATAAGATCATGGACATGCGTTCTCGGGGACGGGGTCACCAATACTTAGTGGATTGGGAGGGTTACGGTCCTGAGGAGAGGAGTTGGGTTCCGTCTCGGGACGTGCTGGACCGTTCACTCATTGATGATTTCCTCCGTTGCCGCCAGGATTCCTCCTCGAGTGCGCCAGGAGGCGCTCGGTGAGTGGGGGGGTACTGTCATGTTTTGTCATTTATTATCTTGTCTTGTCCCTGTGCTTCCCATTCTATTCGTTTCCCTCTGCTGGTCTTATTAGGTTATTTCCCTCTTTCTATCCCTCTCTCTCCCCCTCCCTCTCTCACTCTCTCGCTCTCTCTTCTCTCTATCGTTCCGTTCCTGCTCCCAGCTGTTCCTATTCCCCTAATCAATCATTTAGTCTTCCCACACCTGTTCCCGATCCTTTCCCCTGATTAGAGTCCCTATTTCTTCCTTTGTGTTCCGTTCCTGTCCTGTCGGTTCCTTGTTTAGAATTCACCGTGCTGTGATTGTGTATCGCCCTGTCGTGTCGTGTTTTCCTCAGATGCTGCGTGGTGAGCAGGTGTCTGAGTCTGTCTGGTTCAAGTGCCTTCCCGAGGCAACCTGCTGTTCACCTGCTGTTCAAGATCGAGTCTCCAGTTTGTCCTCGTCATTTCGAGTGAAAGTTGTGTTTTTTGTTTGTATTTACTTTACTGGATTAAAGACTCTGTTTTCGCCAAGTCGCTTTTGGGTCCTCTTTCACCTGCATGACAATCAGCCAGGGCCAAAGCCTTAGCCAGCATGCAGAGACAGTACAGGTAGAATGTAGTGCATCCAACTATACTTTAGTTTCTGCTGCCGGGGCACTCTCTCTGCATGTCTGCTGACAGTGTATCGCTCATTAGAGAAAGCTCTGTGGAGGGCAGTCAGTCTGCCCTGTCTACCAAAATAAGATGTTGAACCTCTTTTGAGAAGGATTGGTCTGTAAACTAGAGTAGGCCTTTCTCCCCTGGGGTGGTGGGTGCATGTCTGGGTGACTTTGTGTGTGAATGTTAAGGCAGATGTAGTATAGAAAATAATGAGTGTTTGTGATTCTCCAAGATTAAACTGCTGGACTGGAGCAGTGTGGTCACACTGAGATAGCCCACTGCTCTGTCTGAAATAGTGATCTCAAAGGATCAGTCTACATGTACCTCTCTCATTGATACAAACGTGTACATGTGGAAACAGGCATTACATTCATATATGCCTTAATCCCCTCTGCACCAGATAGATGAATGTCCAGTGGTCCCAGTAGTGCTGTAGGGCCCTGAGGCTCCCAGTATTAGGCTATAGCTCTGTGTGTGCATAGCTAATCCCCTGACCTATCACATGTACAGTAGATGTATGCTGCTTCTGTCTGCTCGGTATGGCCATGCTTACAGAAATATTGATCCACCCATAGATAATTGGAGGGCAAAGAGCAGAGGCAGACGAATGGAGAGAGAGGGGGAGAGAGAGAGAGAGAGAGAGAACACACGAGGACAGCTAAACATGGCTTCTCTTCTATAGCTTACAGCTACAGTGCATTCGGAAGGATTCAGACCCCTTGACTTTTTCCACATTTTGTTACGTTACAGCCTTATTCTAAAATGTATTAAATAGTTTTTTCCTCCCTCGTAAATCTACACACAATACCCCATAATGACAAAGAAAAAAATCACCTTTGGCAGCAGATACAGCATCAAGTCTTCTTTGGTATGATGCTACAAGCTTGGCACATCTGTATTTGGGGAGTTTATCCGATTATTTTCTGCTGATCCTCTCAAGCTCTGTCAGGTTGGATGGGGAGTGCTGCTGGACAGCTATTCTCAGGTCTCTCCCGAGATGTTTGATCGTGTACAAGTCCAGGCTCTGGCTGGGCCACAAGGACATTCAGAGACTTGTCCCGAAGCCACTCCTGTGTCGTCTTGGCTGTGTGCTTAGTGTCGTTATCCTGTTGGAAGATGAACCTTCACCCCAGTCTGAGGTGCTGAGCGCTCCAGAGCAGGTTTTCATCAAGGATCTCTCTGTACTTTGCTCCATTCATCTTTCCCTCGATCCTGACTAGTCTCCCAGTCCCTGCCTCTGAAAAACATCCCCACAGCATGCCAGGTTTCCTCCAGACGTGACACTTGGCATTCAGGCCAAAGAGTTCCATCTTGTTTTCATTCAGTCTTTAGGTGTCTTTTGGCAAACTCCAAGCAGGCTGTCATGTGCCTTTTTCTGAGGAGTGGCTTCCGTCTTGCCACTCTACCATAAAGGTCTGATGGCCCCTCTCCAATTGCTCAGTTTGGCCGGGTGGCCATCTCTAGGAAGAGGCTTGGTGGTTCCTAACTTCTTCCAATCAACTGTGTTCTTGGAGACCTTCTGTGCTGCAGAAATGTGTTGGTACCCTCTGTGCCTCGACACAATCCTGTCTCAGAGCTCTATGGACAATTCCTTCGACCTCATGACTTGGTTTTTGCTCTGACATACACTGTCAACTGTGGGACCTTATATAGACAGGTGTGTGCCTCTCCAAATCATTTCCAATCAATTGAATTTACCACAGGTGGACTCCAATCAAATTGTAGAAACATCAAGGATGATCAATGAAAACCAGATGCATCTGAGCTCAATTTCCACTCTCATAGCAAAGGGTCTGAATACTTATGTAAATATAGTATTTCTGTAGTTTTTTTTTTGCTTTGTCATTATGGGGTATTGTGTGTACAGTAGATTTCTTAGGATTTTTATTTATTTAATCCATTTTAGAATAAGTCTGTAACGTAACAAAATGTGGAAAAAGTCAAGGGGTCTGAATACTTTCCGAATGCACTGCATAAGCTCTGCGGTCAGGTGTAAATGCTTTGACTGGGCTTCATGCAGACCCCCTAGGTATAATACATGTGGTTGTGTGGTTTTGTCTTGTGAGTCTTGTTCTCTCTCTCTCTCCCCCTCTCTCTCTCTCTCTCTCTCTCGCTCTCTCTCTCTCTCTCTCTCTCTCGACATATGTATGTCATGCAGCTTTTCCATGTTGCTAAGTAATAGCTTAGATATAGCAATCTGTTCTGAATGTAGAGCTTAATGTTAAAAGCCTATAGAGGTGTGTTCTAAAGAGTTCATAGTTGAATTATATATGAGGAAACTCCACAATAAACATTGAAAAGCTTTTATTCTTTACATAGATACAGTAGCTTACTTTGTACACCATATCACTCAATTATAGAAATGGTATACAGTACCAGTCAAACGTTTGGACATACACACTCATTCAAGGGTTTTTCTTTATTTGGACTATTTTCTTCATTGTTGAATTATAGTGAAGAAATCAAACCTATCAAATAACACATATGGGATCATGAATTAACCCAAAAAGTTTTAAGCAAATTAAAATATATTTTATAATTAAGATTATTCAAAGTAGCCACCCTTTGCCTTGATGACAGCTTTGCACACTCTTAGCATTCTCTCAAACAGCATGAGGTAGTCACCTGGAATGTGTTTACATTAACAGGTGTGCCTTGTTAAAAGTTTGAGCCAATCAGTTGTGACATGGTAGGGGTGGTATATATTTGGTAAAATACCAAGTCCATATTATGGCAAGAACAACTCAAATAAGCAAAGAGAAATGACAGTCCATCTTTACTTTAAGACATGAAGGTCAGTCAATGTGGAACATTTCTGTGTGACTTTGAGCTGTGTGTGGACGCAAGTTCTTTGTCTGTTCAGGCCCAGCTATCATCACTGTTTCAGCCTGTTTTATGCCTCACTCGACGCCGGCTATCTGAGGCCAGGCAGCAAAAATGGTCGATTGAACACATCGCTGGCTGAGGCTGTAATTAAGGTCAAATCTAAAACGGCACAGCTTACAAATGGAGGCACAGGTTGATAATTTACACCCTCCCTGTGTTGATTACTGTGGAAATTTCACTGATACACAATCAATGATTAAAGAAACGAGAGAGTGACAATCGATTCCATTGGCCAAAAGGCGTCAATACCAGATCATCAATTGATTGGTTGTAGGTTGTAGCTGTGAGACATCAGAGGGAGACTTCTCAGAATAGAGGGATGGAGACAATAGAGGATGGAGGATGTAGAGGGATGGAGGATGTAGAGGGATGGAGGATGTAGAGGGATGGAGGATGTAGAACGATGGAGGAGATCGAGGACGGAGGATGTAGAGGGATGGAGGATGTAGAGGGATGGAGGAGATAGAGGGATGGAGGATGTAGAGGGATGGATGATGTGGAGGGATGGAGGATGTAGAGGGACGGAGGATGTAGAGGGATGGAGGAGATAGAGGACGGAGGAGATACATAGATGGAGGATGGAGGGGATAGAGGATGGAGAGGATAGAGGATGGAGAGATAGAGGAATGGAGGAGATGGAGGATGGAGGGGGTATAGGGATGAATGGGAGGTGTGATGTTGCTTCTCCTCTAAGTTTGTCTCCTCCAGTACAGCTGTGAATTGTGAGGTTGTAGCTGTGAGACATCAGAGGGAGACCAGCCAGTCAGCAGACTCTGTTTAAAGAAGCTTTCCATGCTCCTCTAGGCCACTACTGGGATTAGAGAGAGGGATCTGGATTTCACTGGAGATTGTTGAATGTGTTTCTTGCGAGCGTACTGTTACAATACAAGCATTATGGTTTTCTGGCTCTACTGTGTGATCAGATCAGTTTTATAGTATTGTCCGATCGTACTGTACAAAGAGAAGTAAGGGTAACCTACAATACCTTTTGAGTTTTGTATTCTCCCCGAGGAGGGTTATGCTGGCTCAGTATGTGAACCTTACTTCAAACCTATTTTCCCCCACGTTAGCAGAGGTTATTTAGATGAAGTCTCCCACTAACATCTCGAATGTGAGTTTAGATTCTTTGTGGGGATGCAGGGACATACACAGACTGGCTTGATTGGTCTTACATGGCTCCTGCAAGCAGCAATTACTGCAGGCAGGGTCCGTATGGACCACTGGAGCGCAGACACAGTGACAGCCAGTCAGAACCCTGCCTGACGTCAGCTCTCAGCAGTGTCTCTCTAGCCTGATCCCAGATCTGTTAGTGCTGTCCTATGGCTATTGTCACTCATGACAGCACAAACTGATCTGGGATCAGGGCAGGCTAGTGTTTCTAGTCTCTCCTCAATGACAACAACAACAACAACACAACAACTACACCGCTTCCAGGTCCAATCAGCTACCAGGAAGGAACCATAGAAATATAATTATAAAAGGTGTATCCATTAGGCTGTGAAATTACTGTGATCTGAGGGGATTATTGCTGTGGTCCGAGGGCCCTTTTCCTGTTGTAGTAATTCTATTTCTATGGAGGGAACAACCCCTTCCCTGCTCATTGTGACTGCTTCTTCAACTACACAATCATCTTAATTGAAGATGATGAAACTCTTTGTTGGAGCTCAGCAGGAGTCTGTGGCCTCGTAGCTAGAGGGGTTATAAAACCAGGCCAAGCTCTCAGATGTTGGCTGGGAAGGGGCTCTACTGTATAGTATGCTTCCATATCTTTGTGAACTTTGATCTGTACATTTATTGCCCACATTAGAATCAGTCAGTTTTATTTAGAGTTTGTTTTATATCATAGGATAACAATTGAACATTTGTTATCTTCTATTGCGTCTTTTGATTTCAACCTTGCCCGGAGTTGCGATTCTTTCAGACTTCCTTTTCAGGTTGTGTTTGAAACCCTCAGGAGAATGTGAATACATACATTAGGTTTTTAATGAGTTTGGCAGCCATCCGTGGTGTGTGCACCAGTCTTAGTCCAGCAGACCTGCTCAATATTCATGAGTTTCCTGATAATTGTGATTACTCTCTGTTTCAGCACACTCCTGATACAAAGCCTTCTATATCGGGAGAAAGCACCACCAGTATTAATGAATTCCCACTCATGTGCACAATAAGCAACATGTGGAATGTAGCATTTTAATCCTTCCCTTTCTCTACGCTGCTCCCATTCAATTGGAAATAGTTTTGTGTTTGTCTATAGCTTGGCAGCTATCTTCTTTATAGGCCATTCTAACAGACTATAAAACAGGCTTCTGATAGATGTCAAAACACCTTGCCTTGATAAACTGCCATTTGCCATGAGGGTCAAGCTTGTCCTTGTATCTCAACCACTTACTGCTACTGGCCCATTGTAATCGGAGCACGTGTTGGCAGACACTGCTGGAGGGGGGAAGCGATGGAAGGAACATCATAAAAGGAAAATATTTTTCTCAGCCGCCGCCACGGCCACTGCTTCCTGGATATTATAATGTTACCCCCGGGGAAGGGAAAATATTTCTGTTTAAGGATGCCTGAGTGAATACTACAGAGCGGAGCAGCAGAGGTTACATTCTGTCTGACATCTCTCTCGCTCTCTCTTGCATGTTGCATCCGAATGAGTCATTAAGAAACACCTGACGGTAAGAAACATTGCGTTGCGACAACCCATTGGGACAGGAACACATTTACGAGTGTGCGACCTATTCTGCGCAAGGCTTGCCAACAATAAATAATATTATCTCTATGACTTAAAGAAATATTCTTAGAAAATCCTCCTCTGTCATTTGAAATACATGGATAACTTCTAACATGTGAATCTGCTGTGAACATTCTGAGCAATGAATAAAAATAGCGGTAATCAGGCATTTGAAATGACCTGCTCTCCCTCATTCCATGTGTGTAGGTAAGTGCAGCTGGAGTAGAGGAGCTGGTGGAGGCAGATGGCGCAGTCCTGTCACCTGCAATGCACGTACAATGATAGATGGCCACCCAGGCCGATATAGCATCACACAGCTATTTTAAGTGCTGTGTTGTATTGTATTACGACTCATCAGATCAGAGAGGGAGGCTAGATCATGTACAGTAACTCCTCCACAGCTAACAGCACTCTTTAACTGGGAGTGTTCTCAATCTACAGTAGGCTATACAACATCTTCATCCACAGTACAACTCTGCCTAGACTGATCCTATTAGTGTTAATGGTATCATATTGGAACTAAAATACAACCTCAAAATACTGAATTTGTTGGTGGATCAAGATTGTCAGAATCAGAATCAGGCCTGTCCATGAGGTGACAGAGAGAAAAGCTTATTCAGATGTAGGATCTTACTTTGAACCAGTCTCCTACAGCAGGAAAATAATCCTGCATAATCCTGCATAATCCTGCAGCAACAGGAAATGTGTATTATTATGTATTAGTATTAGTGTATTAGTATTATTATTATTATTCATTTATATTTTTGTAGTGGTTGATACATTTTTCGTAAGAGAAAATCAAGTATGGAAAGCCTTTTTAAACCTTGAATACTCTACAAGTTTTAAATTTCATGCGTTGTAGGAAAGTTCTCCTGCAACAGGAGGATCAAATTACGCTCCTATATCTGTAGGTTACTAATTTCAGTTCAAAAGTACAATCATCTTCACAAAAAAATGTTTCAGACACCAGATCTCCAAGGAAATTAAGATCTCTATTAAATTAATTCCTAACCATGGAACATAACTTAGTGCTTATCTTTCAATTATTTGTGGCCACATACACATTAAACCAAGCAATCATTTTCTGTAATCTGCTCTCGCACGAGTCGCGACCAGAGAGAAAATAGTCCCTCATACTGTATCAGCGCTCCTGGAAAAGGACACTCTTATAAAGATCCAGGCAAGCCCTGACATTATTCGATACGTCAGAACACGCACAGGACCTAAACACCACTTTAAATGCTTGTAGAAGCTCGTTCTGAATTAGGGGGGGACATGAAATTATAGGGTAATAGTTTTTCTGTCATTAATGTGATATGCAGAGATTCTCCTCTGACATGTGCTTGGTTTGCTCTGCTCTGCTGAAATGCCAGACATTGTATAAACCTTTGGCAGCTGAAGAAATCTATTAAAATGCTTTAGTCCCCTACAATTTGCTTTAGATATTATGTCCCACCGTAGGGAAAAGTATCACTGCTAGGAATATGCTGCTGCTATGATTGGAAGCAACTAGAATGGATAGACAATTCCCTCTCGCATGTACAGTACTGTTCTTCACTCTGACAGATACAATAGTTTTCTTCACATCCGTTGTTGATTGGAACATCTTTAAATAAGTTATTTTAGGGCATGTTGTACTGCATGCTGTGCTGATGAAAGACAGCACTGCCAAGCATGTTACCCAGAGCATTATTCGATTCCACAAATGTGTGAGCGCATGCGTGCCTGTGAGCATGTGTGTGGGTGCATGCGTGCCTGTGAGCATGTGTGTGGGTGCATGCGTGCCTGTGAGCATGTGTGTGGGTGCATGCGTGCCTGTGAGCATGTGTGTGTGAATCCGAACAACATCTTCATTTCTCATGCAGTGTTCATTGATGACTAGATCAGTGAATGTATTGAGCAGGAGGCACTTTCATCACACCTTTCTTCCCCAGTATATGAGCTCCCACTCAGTCTCTGGAGTGTGCTGCACCTCTGAGGACTTGGCAGAGAGAGCTGTCCTCCATTATCTCTCTCTCACCATGGGCTTGCTTGGCTGAGCACCACTGACCCATAGAGAACACAGTAGACCTGGGCTGCAGACCTCATCACTGGCCTCTCATTCCCCTCTAAACCCCCAGGGCAGCTAGGGCTAGAGGAGACAGGCTGAGGGAGATAATGTCCTCTATCTCCCAGAGAGGGCAGTATCTTCCCGGCTTCACCCTATCTCCCCCGTTACCTCCCTTACCCTATCTAACCCCTTATTTCCCCCACCAGTTGTCAGACTGTAGACTTCCTCTCCAGAAGACTCCTGTCCAGTGTCTCTGTTATCACAGGTGTAAGACTGACACTAGCTGTAGCATATTGCATTCGCTTTGTTTGCTCTAGCAGACAGCTGGCTGACTTGTGTTTGTGTTGCAGTATGTGTCCGTGTTGAGTGAAGGGAATGGAGCAGAGCATCGTGTTCTCAGTCAGAGCACGGCTCAGTTGAAATCTAGGTTAGGAGAGGTGCATCAGGTGGGATGGTCTTCTTGTTCTGCCTGTAATGGATTCTTCTTCCCGTAACAAAGAGCTGCAGTGCTGCTTAAATGGCTGTGTGTCTTGGTTCTCTCCGGGTTGTTTTGTTCATTTGTTCTGCTGAGAGACGCTTCATTTAGACCAACGCTTGCCTTGCAAAACAACACGTTTTCAAAGACCGACTCATCTCTCTAAAATTTGTATTTTGGTGGTTACAACAACTATTGCCATAAATACTTCACAGGCTAAGTCAATGTTCTAGGGAAGACACCTTGATGAGAATAATGAGGAGAATGACACTCCTGGGAATGGCAGAGTGGTAGAGAAGCTTGATGCAGAGAGCACAGTGAGAGGAATGCATGATTAATCCTCGGAATACCTCTGGAATGTGACCCGTTGGTCCTGATCCAGTTGGGATCAAAGCCTTATTTCACGTTAAAAACATTTTGTCTCTGCAGTGTTAGGCTTGTCTTTGATATGGTTAGTCTGTTTATGAACATGATGATACCCAGCCTTTTATGTTCTTATACTTGATACTGTGTGATACTGTGTGATACTGTGTGATACTGTGTGATACGGTTTGATACTGTGTGATACTGTGTGGTACTGTGGTACTGTGTGTGTGGTACTGTGTGGTACTGTGTGTGTGGTACTGTGTGGTACTGTGTGGTACTGTGTGTGTGTTACTGTGTGTGTGGTACTGTGTGTGTGGTACTGTGTGTGTGATACTGTGTGGTACTGTGTGTGTGGTACTGTGTGGTGCTGTGTGGTACTGTGTGTGTGTTACTGTGTGTTACTGTGTGTGTGTTACTGTGGGTGTGGTACTGTGTGGTACTGTGTGTTACTGTGTGTGTGGTACTGCGTGGTACTGTGTGTGTGTTACTGTGTGTGTGGTACTGTGTGTTACTGTGTGTGTGGTACTGTGTGGTACTGTGTGGTACTGTGTGTGTGGTACTGTGTGTGTGGTACTGTGCGTGTGGTACTGTGTGTGTGGTACTGTGTGTGTGTGGTACTGTGGTACTGTGTGTGTGGTACTGTGTGTGTGGTACTGTGCGTGTGGTACTGTGTGTGTGGTACTGTGTGTGTGGTACTGTGTGGGTTGTACTGTGTGTGTGGTACTGTGGTACTGTGTGTGTGGTACTGTGTGTGTGGTACTGTGTGTTACTGTGTGTGTGGTACTGTGTGTGTGTTAGTGTGTGGTACTGTGTGGTACTGTGTGTGTGGTACTGTGTGTGTGGTACTGTGCGTGTGGTACTGTGTGTGTGGTACTGTGTGTGTGGTACTGTGTGGGTGGTACTGTGTGTGTGGTACTGTGGTACTGTGCGTGTGGTACTGTGTGGGTGGTACTGTGTGTGTGGTACTGTGGTACTGTGGTACTGTGTGTGTGGTACTGTGCGTGTGGTACTGTGTGTGTGGTACTGTGTGGGTGGTACTGTGTGTGTGGTACTGTGGTACTGTGTGTGTGGTACTGTGCGTGTGGTACTGTGTGTGTGGTACTGTGTGGGTGGTACTGTGTGTGTGGTACTGTGGTACTGTGTGTGTGGTACTGTGCGTGTGGTACTGTGTGTGTGGTACTGTGTGTGTGGTACTGTGTGGGTGGTACTGTGTGTGTGGTACTGTGGTACTGTGTGTGTGGTACTGTGTGTGTGGTACTGTGGTACTGTGTGGGTGGTACTGTGTGTGTGGTACTGTGCGTGTGGTACTGTGTGGGTGGTACTGTGGTACTGTGTGTGTGGTACTGTGGTACTGTGTGGGTGGTACTGTGTGTGTGGTACTGTGGTACTGTGTGTGTGGTACTGTGCGTGTGGTACTGTGTGGGTGGTACTACATTTTACATTTACATTTAAGTCATTTAGCAGACGCTCTTATCCAGAGCGACTTACAAATTGGTGCATTCACCTTATGACATCCAGTGGAACAGTCACTTTACAATAGTGCATCTAAATCTTAAAGGGGGGTGAGAGGGATTACTTATCCTATCCTAGGTATTCCTTAAAGAGGTGGGGGTTCAGGTGTCTCCGGAAGGTGGTGATTGACTCCGCTGTCCAGGCGTCGTGAGGGAGTTTGTTCCACCATTGGGGGCCAGAGCAGCGAACAGTTTTGACTGGGCTGAGCGGGAACTGTACTTCCTCAGTGGTAGGGAGGCGAGCAGGCCAGAGGTGGATGAACGCAGTGCCCTTGTTTGGGTGTAGGGCCTGATCAGAGCCTGGAGGTACTGAGGTGCCGTTCCCCTCACAGCTCCGTAGGCAAGCACCATGGTCTTGTAGCGGATGCGAGCTTCAACTGGAAGCCAGTGGAGAGAGCGGAGGAGCGGGGTGACGTGAGAGAACTTGGGAAGGTTGAACACCAGACGGGCTGCGGCGTTCTGGATGAGTTGTAGGGGTTTAATGGCACAGGCAGGGAGCCCAGCCAACAGCGAGTTGCAGTAATCCAGACGGGAGATGACAAGTGCCTGGATTAGGACCTGCGCCGCTTCCTGTGTGAGGCAGGGTCGTACTCTGCGGATGTTGTAGAGCATGAACCTGGAGTGTGTGTGGTACTGTGGTACTGTGTGTGTGGTACTGTGTGTGTGGTACTGTGTGTGTGGTACTGTGGTACTGTGTGTGTGGTACTGTGTGTGTGGTACTATGTGTGTGGTACTGTGTGTGTGGTACTGTGGTACTGTGTGTGTGGTACTGTGGTACTGTGCGTGTGGTACTGTGTGTGTGGTACTGTGTGTGTGGTACTTTGTGGGTCGTACTGTGGTACTGTGTGTGTGGTACTGTGTGGGTGGTACTGTGTGTGTGGTACTTTGTGGGTCGTACTGTGTGTGTGTTACTGTGTGGGTGGTACTGTGTGTGTGGTACTGTGGTACTGTGTGTGTGGTATTGTGTGTGTGGTACTGTGTGTGTGGTACTGTGCGTGTGGTACTGTGGTACTGTGTGTGTGGTACTGTGGTACTGTGCGTGTGGTACTGTGTGTGTGGTACTGTGTGTGTGTGGTACTTTGTGGGTCGTACTGTGGTACTGTGTGTGTGGTACTGTGTGGGTGGTACTGTGTGTGTGGTACTTTGTGGGTCGTACTGTGGTACTGTGTGTGTGGTACTGTGTGGGTGGTACTGTGTGTGTGGTACTGTGGTACTGTGTGTGTGGTACTGTGTGTGTGGTACTGTGTGTGTGGTACTGTGCGTGTGGTACTGTGGTACTGTGTGTGTGGTACTGTGGTACTGTGCGTGTGGTACTGTGTGTGTGGTACTGTGTGTGTGGTACTTTGTGGGTCGTACTGTGGTACTGTGTGTGTGGTACTGTGTGGGTGGTACTGTGTGTGTGGTACTGTGGTACTGTGTGTGTGGTACTGTGGTACTGTGTGGGTGGTACTGTGTGTGTGGTACTGTGCGTGTGGTACTGTGTGGGTGGTACTGTGGTACTGTGTGTGTGGTACTGTGGTACTGTGCGTGTGGTACTGTGTGTGTGGTACTGTGTGTGTGGTACTTTGTGGGTCGTACTGTGGTACTGTGTGTGTGGTACTGTGTGGGTGGTACTGTGTGTGTGGTACTGTGGTACTGTGTGTGTGGTACTGTGGTACTGTGTGTGTGGTACTGTGGTACTGTGCGTGTGGTACTGTGTGTGTGGTACTGTGGTACTGTGTGTGTGGTACTGTGTGTGTGGTACTGTGTGTGTGGTACTGTGCGTGTGGTACTGTGGTACTGTGTGTGTGGTACTGTGGTACTGTGCGTGTGGTACTGTGTGTGTGGTACTGTGTGTGTGGTACTTTGTGGGTCGTACTGTGGTACTGTGTGTGTGGTACTGTGTGGGTGGTACTGTGTGTGTGGTACTGTGGTACTGTGTGTGTGGTACTGTGGTACTGTGTGGGTGGTACTGTGTGTGTGGTACTGTGCGTGTGGTACTGTGTGGGTGGTACTGTGGTACTGTGTGTGTGGTACTGTGGTACTGTGCGTGTGGTACTGTGTGTGTGGTACTGTGTGTGTGGTACTTTGTGGGTCGTACTGTGGTACTGTGTGTGTGGTACTGTGTGGGTGGTACTGTGTGTGTGGTACTGTGGTACTGTGTGTGTGGTACTGTGGTACTGTGTGGGTGGTACTGTGGTACTGTGTGGGTGGTACTGTGCGTGTGGTACTGTGTGGGTGGTACTGTGGTACTGTGTGTGTGGTACTGTGGTACTGTGTGGGTGGTACTGTGTGTGTGGTACTGTGGTACTGTGTGTGTGGTACTGTGCGTGTGGTACTGTGTGGGTGGTACTACATTTTACATTTACATTTAAGTCATTTAGCAGACGCTCTTATCCAGAGCGACTTACAAATTGGTGCATTCACCTTATGACATCCAGTGGAACAGTCACTTTACAATAGTGCATCTAAATCTTAAAGGGGGGTGAGAGGGATTACTTATCCTATCCTAGGTATTCCTTAAAGAGGTGGGGTTTCAGGTGTCTCCGGAAGGTGGTGATTGACTCCGCTGTCCAGGCGTCGTGAGGGAGTTTGTTCCACCATTGGGGGGCCAGAGCAGCGAACAGTTTTGACTGGGCTGAGCGGGAACTGTACTTCCTCAGTGGTAGGGAGGCGAGCAGGCCAGAGGTGGATGAACGCAGTGCCCTTGTTTGGGTGTAGGGCCTGATCAGAGCCTGGAGGTACTGAGGTGCCGTTCCCCTCACAGCTCCGTAGGCAAGCACCATGGTCTTGTAGCGGATGCGAGCTTCAACTGGAAGCCAGTGGAGAGAGCGGAGGAGCGGGGTGACGTGAGAGAACTTGGGAAGGTTGAACACCAGACGGGCTGCGGCGTTCTGGATGAGTTGTAGGGGTTTAATGGCACAGGCAGGAGCCCAGCCAACAGCGAGTTGCAGTAATCCAGACGGGAGATGACAAGTGCCTGGATTAGGACCTGCGCCGCTTCCTGTGTGAGGCAGGGTCGTACTCTGCGGATGTTGTAGAGCATGAACCTGGAGTGTGTGTGGTACTGTGGTACTGTGTGTGTGGTACTGTGTGTGTGGTACTGTGTGTGTGGTACTGTGGTACTGTGTGTGTGGTACTGTGTGTGTGGTACTATGTGTGTGGTACTGTGTGTGTGGTACTGTGGTACTGTGTGTGTGGTACTGTGGTACTGTGCGTGTGGTACTGTGTGTGTGGTACTGTGTGTGTGGTACTTTGTGGGTCGTACTGTGGTACTGTGTGTGTGGTACTGTGTGGGTGGTACTGTGTGTGTGGTACTTTGTGGGTCGTACTGTGGTACTGTGTGTGTGTTACTGTGTGGGTGGTACTGTGTGTGTGGTACTGTGGTACTGTGTGTGTGGTATTGTGTGTGTGGTACTGTGTGTGTGGTACTGTGCGTGTGGTACTGTGGTACTGTGTGTGTGGTACTGTGGTACTGTGCGTGTGGTACTGTGTGTGTGGTACTGTGTGTGTGTGGTACTTTGTGGGTCGTACTGTGGTACTGTGTGTGTGGTACTGTGTGTGTGGTACTTTGTGGGTCGTACTGTGGTACTGTGTGTGTGGTACTGTGTGGGTGGTACTGTGTGTGTGGTACTGTGGTACTGTGTGTGTGGTACTGTGTGTGTGGTACTGTGTGTGTGGTACTGTGCGTGTGGTACTGTGGTACTGTGTGTGTGGTACTGTGGTACTGTGCGTGTGGTACTGTGTGTGTGGTACTGTGTGTGTGGTACTTTGTGGGTCGTACTGTGGTACTGTGTGTGTGGTACTGTGTGGGTGGTACTGTGTGTGTGGTACTGTGGTACTGTGTGGGTGGTACTGTGTGTGTGGTACTGTGCGTGTGGTACTGTGTGGGTGGTACTGTGGTACTGTGTGTGTGGTACTGTGGTACTGTGTGGGTGGTACTGTGGTACTGTGTGTGTGGTACTGTGGTACTGTGCGTGTGGTACTGTGTGTGTGGTACTGTGGTACTGTGTGTGTGGTACTGTGTGTGTGGTACTGTGTGTGTGGTACTGTGCGTGTGGTACTGTGGTACTGTGTGTGTGGTACTGTGGTACTGTGCGTGTGGTACTGTGTGTGTGGTACTGTGTGTGTGGTACTTTGTGGGTCGTACTGTGGTACTGTGTGTGTGGTACTGTGTGGGTGGTACTGTGTGTGTGGTACTGTGGTACTGTGTGTGTGGTACTGTGGTACTGTGTGGGTGGTACTGTGTGTGTGGTACTGTGCGTGTGGTACTGTGTGGGTGGTACTGTGGTACTGTGTGTGTGGTACTGTGGTACTGTGCGTGTGGTACTGTGTGTGTGGTACTGTGTGTGTGGTACTTTGTGGGTCGTACTGTGGTACTGTGTGTGTGGTACTGTGTGGGTGGTACTGTGTGTGTGGTACTGTGGTACTGTGTGTGTGGTACTGTGGTACTGTGTGTGTGGTACTGTGGTACTGTGCGTGTGGTACTGTGCGTGTGGTACTGTGGTACTGTGCGTGTGGTACTGTGCGTGTGGTAATGTGTGTGTGGTACTGTGTGTGTGGTACTGTGGTACTGTGTGTGTGGTACTGTGGTACTGTGCGTGTGGTACTGTGTGTGTGGTACTGTGGTACTGTGTGTGTGGTACTGTGCGTTTGGTACTGTGTGGGTGGTACTGTGGTACTGTGTGTGTGGTACTGTGGTACTGTGTGTGTGGTACTGTGTGGGTGGTACTGTGGTACTGTGTGTGTGGTACTGTGGTACTGTGTGGGTGGTACTGTGTGTGTGGTACTGTGGTACTGTGTGTGTGGTACTGTGTGTGTGGTACTGTGTGTGTGGTACTGTGGTACTGTGTGTGTGGTACTGTGGTACTGTGTGTGTGGTACTGTGTGTGTGGTACTGTGGTACTGTGTGTGTGGTACTGTGTGTGTGGTACTGTGTGTGTGTGTGTGTGGTACTGTGTGTGTGGTACTGTGGTACTGTGTGTGTGGTACTGTGTGTGTGGTACTGTGGTACTGTGTGTGTGGTACTGTGGTACTGTGTGTGTGGTACTGTGTGTGTGGTACTGTGTGTGAGGTACTGTGTGTAACCTTTATTGGAATCACTGGCGCATAATCATCTTGAATCGCTAATGAAGACATCCTACATTTACAATGTAATGACCCTGTAGGATATGCTCTAATGCTATAATTACTACGACATAATTGGGACAAGATAACAAGGTGGTGTTAAGAAATACATTCCTTTATTTTTATTAGAATATTGAGGGTATATGATGCTTGTTTCCTATAACAAAGTAAATTCCAGTGTCATGCTGTAGCTATTACAGTGAAA
Organism: Oncorhynchus gorbuscha; assembly: GCF_021184085.1. NCBI lineage: Eukaryota > Metazoa > Chordata > Actinopteri > Salmoniformes > Salmonidae > Oncorhynchus > Oncorhynchus gorbuscha. The sequence continues at coordinate 60,570,411 of NC_060186.1, forward strand.
AAATACCATGCTATTGTTTGAGGAGGGAGGTTAAGTAACTAAGTAAGGTTAAGTAAGTAAGTCAAAAGTATGTTTTGACCTAAAACTAGCCTATAACAGTCATTACATTTACATTGTTTAGAAGTAGACACTTTTACCCAGAGAAATCACTGTTAAGTACCTTGCCTCAAGAGCCCATCGGCAGATTTTTCACCTTTTGGGCCCGGGATTTGAACCAGCAACCTTTCAGTTACTAGCCCAACACTGTTATCCACTAGGCTTCCTGTCCCCCAGTGTTCCAGCTTGCTACACAATATTTCTAACAGTTCTAAAACGTCCTTTGATGTTAAGGACATTTCCTTTCTTTTTAATTATGCATTCATTTTGCAGTATTTTGGTATCTTTACTATGTAGCCTATCCTCTTTAGGATCTACCCAAAAGTGCTTCAGAGTCAGAACTTTTAACTAAAACAAAAAATAATCCTGAATATTCCCCCTTGATGATTAAGATGAAGATAGAATATTCATCAAGAACACCATGATTTGAGATAGATTTTTATGAATTTGCATCGGCTCAACGATATTTTGGATGAGGTACAGAATAGTTCATGTGCAGCGCCATGTTATCTGCAGATGAAACAGAAACAGACTGAGAAGAGATCAGTCAGAACGCTGTCCCATTGAGGTTCTTTGGTGTGTGCAGAAGCTGTGGTTAGGCTTTGTGACAGGGGCTATGCTTTGAGCAGAGGGGTTTTTAGCTTAGTGAAGAAAATCGGTGAGGAGAATGAGCTTTGTTAACCATGGTACTCTCTCTGGGAAGGAGAGTGTTGAATATTATATGGGTCAGTTTGTTGGTGCTGGACTAGGAACCTTAATCAGAAAGTACACTTTGAGGGAAAGAGAGAGACAGACAGAACTATGACAAAACAACCTAAGAAAGAAATTGAGATACCTATCCAACCAAAAAACATAGAGAAACCAGAAAGCCTGAGTCTACACCTTCACTATGGTGAAACACTAAAACAATACAGAAATACACTACGGAAAAAGGAGGAACAACACATCAGAAATCAGTTCGAAGTAATTGAAGAATCCATAGAATCTAACCACTTCAGGGAAAATTGGAACACACTAAACAAATACGGAGATACAGTATGTGGATAAACCACTTCTCCAATCTTTTTGGCTCTATAAAAAGAACAAACCGTAAAAACAATTACGTGATCAATTACAAATCTTAGAATCAACTATTAAAGACTACCAGAACCCACTGGATTCTCCAATTATATTAAAGGAACTACAGGACAAAACACAAACGCCCCATCCAAAAAGGCCTGTGGTGGCAATGACATCAACTATGCTTAAACTCTTTAACATCATCCTCAGCTCTGGCATCTTTCCCAATATTTGGAACCAAGGACTGATAAACCCAATCCTCAAAAGTGGAGACAAATTTTTACCACAGTTACTACCGTGGGATATGTCAACAGCAACCTCTTCTGCATCATCATTAACAGAAGACTTGTACATTTCCTCAGTGAAAACAATGTACTGAGCAAACGTCAAATTGGCTTTTAACCAAATTACTGTACGACAGACTACATATTCACCCTGCACACCCTAACTTCTTGATACTACCCATCCCGGATCCGGGAGCGTAATCATCGCCTCAAACTAATTAGCATAACACAGCGGACATAAATATCCCTAGAAAATGTTCCTATTCATGAATATCAGAAATTAAATATATTGAGACACAGATTAGCCTTTTGTTAATCACACTGTCATCTCAGATTTTCAAAATATGCTTTACAGCCAACGCTAGACAAGCATTTGTGTAAGTTTATCATAGCCTAGCATAGCATTATGCCCTGCTAGCAGCAGGCAACATTTTCTCGAAAATAAGAAAAGCAATCAAATTAAGTCATTTACCTTTGAATAACTTCACATGTTTTCACTCAGGAGACTCCCAGTTAGATAGAAAATGTTCCTTTTTTCCAAACATATCGATAAAATATCCACCGGGACAATTGGTTTCTCATAAGAACCATTTGAAAACTGGCTACTTCTGTACTTTACGCAAGATTTTCTGCGGGGGCCATCATGTGACCACTTTCTAAATGTGGTCCCTTACGGCTATTCTTCAACATAAATGCGTAAAAAGACGTCACAATGCTGTAGACACCTTGGGGAATACGTAGAAAGCGTAAGCTCATTCGTAGTCCATTCACAGCCATATAAGGAGTCATTGGCATGCAGTGCTTTCAAAATATGTGGCACTTCCTGATTGGATTTTTATCTGGGTTTCGCCTGTAACATCAGTTCTGTTGCACTCACAGACAATATCTTTGCAGTTTTGGAAACGTCAGAGTGTTTTCTATCCAAATCTATCAATTATATGCATAGTCGAGCATCTTGTCATGATAAAATATCCCGTTTAAAACGGGAACGTTTTTTATCCAAAAATGAAAATACTGCCCCCTAGTTACAAAAGGCTAATTGACAAGCAAACAAACCAAAACAAAGGTAAAGTATTCTCATGCTTTGAGGGTCTGCATGAGGGTCTGCTACACACAAACAATAAGTGTGAGGTTAAATTTGGCAAAAAACATACACATTTCTTTCCACAGGGCCATGGGGTGAGACAGGGATGCAGCTTAAGCCCCACCCTCTTCAACATATACATCAACGAATTGGCAATGACACAGTCTGCAGCACCCGACCTCACTCTACTAGAATATGAAGTCAAATGTCTACTGTTTCCTGATGATCTGGTGCTTCTGTCCCCAACCAAGGAGAGCTTACAGCAGCACTTAGATCTTCTGCATAGATTTTGTCAAAGACCTGGGCACTGACAGTAAATCTCAGTAAGACAAAAATAATGGTGTTCCAACAAAGGTCCAGTTGCCAGGACCACTAATACAAATTCCATCTAGACACTGTTGCCCCAGAGCACACAAAAAACTATACATACCTCTGCCTAAACATCAGCACCACAGGTAACTTCCACAAAGCTGTGAACGTTCTGAGAGACAAGGCAAGAAGGGCCTACTATGCAGTCAAAAAGAACATAAAATTTGACATACCAATTAAGATCTGGCTAGAAATACTTGAATCAGTTATAGAACCCATTGCCATTTGTGGTTGCGAGTTCAGGGGTCCGATCACCAACCAAGAATTCACAAAATGGGACAAACAACAAAAACAGCAAAAATATCCTCTGTGTACAACATAAAACACCAACTAATGCATGCAGAGCAGAATTAGTCCGATACCCGCTAATTATCAAAATCTAGAAAAGAGTTGTTATATTCTACAACCACCTAAAAGGAAGCGATTCCCAAACCTTCCATAACAAAGCCATCACCTACAGAGAGATGAACCTGGAGATGAGTCCCCTAAGCAAGCTAGTTCTGGGTCTCTGTTCACAAACAGACCCCACAGAGCCCCAGGACAGCAACACAATTAGACCCAACCATATCATGAGAAAACAAAAAGATAATTACTTGACACATTGGAAAGAATTAACGAAAAAACTGAGCAAACTAGAATGCTTTTTGGCCCTAAACAGAGAGTACACAGTGGCAGAATACCTGACCACTGTGACTGACCCACAATTAAGGAAAGCTTTGACTATGTACAGACTCAGTGAGCATAGCCTTGCTATTACGAAAGGTCGCCGTAGGCAGACATGGCTCTCAAGAGAAGACAGGCTATGTGCTCACTGCCCACAAATTGTGGTGGAAACTGATCTGCACTTCCTAACATTCTGACAAATGTATGACCATATTAGACACACATATTTCCCTCAGATTACACAGACCGACAAAGAATTCAAAATAAAATCACATTTTGATAAACTCCCATATCTATTGGGTGAAATACCACAGCATGCAATCACAGCAGCAAGATTTGTGACCTGTTGACACAAGGGAAACCAGTGAACAACAAACACCATTGTAAATGAAACCCATATTTATTTTCATTAACAGTTTGCGCATCGTTACAACACTGTATATAGACATAATATGACATTTCAAATGTCCTTATTCATTTGGAACTTGTGTGAGTGTAATATTTACTGTTCACTTTTTATTATTTATTTCACTTTTGTTTATGCATTTCAGTTGCTTTGGCAAACATATGTTTCCCATGGCAATAAAGCCCCTTGAAAGTATTTGAATTGAGAGAGAGAGAGCAGAGAGGTGCTGCTTCCCAGCAGGAGAGACTTTTTTATCCCTTATGTTTGTATCTCCTGTCTTCCTCTGCCTCCTCGCCCCTCATCCAGTTAGATAGCTCCACCGCTGTGTCCCACAATGCATTGGTGTCCTGCTGGGCCTGATGGGGGGCCTCAGTAATAACCATGGAGCTGTGTGTAAACAAGCAATAGCCAATCACAATAGGCCCAGGCCCTGAGGTTGCAGACTGAGGTCACAGCCAGTAATATCAGCTCTTATTAAAGATATCTGAGATTTATTTTCACAGCTTTTTACTCTCTCTCTCTCTACCTCTCTCTACCTCTCTCTACCTCTCTCTCTTTACCTCTCTCCCTCTCTCTCTACCTCTCTCTCTCTCTACATCTACCTCTCTATCTCCCTCTCTCTCTACCTCTCTCTACCTCTCTCTACCTCTCTATCTCTCTCTACCTCTCTCTCTCTACCTCTCTCTCTCTACCTCTCTCTCTCTACCTCTCTCTCTCCCTCTCTCTCTCCCTCTCTCTCTACCTCTCTCTCTACCTCTCTCTCTCTCTACCTCTCTCTCTCTCTCTACCTCTACCTCTACCTCTCTACCTCTACCTCTCTACCTCTACCTCTCTCCCTCTCTCTACCTCTCTCTCCCTCTCTACCTCTCTCTTCCTACCTCTCTCTCCCTCCCCCTCTCTACCTCTCTCTCCCTCTACCTCTCTCTCCCTACCTCTCTCCCCCCCCCTCTCTCCCTCTCTCTCCCTCCCCCTCTCTCCCTCTCTCCCACAAGGTCAAATGCTATTTTTCTAAAACCTAACCCTAGCTCCTAACCCTAAACCTAATTCTAACCTTACCCCTAAATCCCCTAGAAATAGCATTTGACCTTGTGGGGACACGAGTCATGAAGGCATTAAAATTCCACGTGACCGTTTAGTCACGGTTATTAGGCTTCTCCAAGCTCTGATGCTGCTGATGGTCATTAGTAGCCTACCAAACTTGCTAACTGCCTGGTACTCAGCACTCTGTTGTCCCTCTAATCAGTCTGACATCAATGCAAATGTGTCGAAAATCTAACCAAACACTTCATGAGAGACCATGAGGAAATGTTGCGCAACATTTCGATAGGCTATGCAATTGGCAAGAAAACAGAGTTGTGGCCTCTACTAAAAAGAGGAGGATCCCATCAGCTTGCTATAGACTAGACCTACTATATTTATTTCTCAACTTTCCTAATATTAAGCATGTTGTTTATCTTTACCACAGATGTACAGCCTCCCTGGCTGGCATGAAAATGAACCACAGGAAAAGCGTCCTCCATTCGCTATTTAAATGCATAGATTATACGTATTTTTTCCCTCTAAAAAAAATGTCATATCGGTGCATCACTAATTTAACGACAAAAATCAAGAATAGTCTGATGGGTGACAATATTAGCCTATCACTTGTGAATTTTATATTATCATTTGTAATGATGCCCAGCATAAGAAACTGCCTTGAATTTTTCTAATCATAGCTGCACATGTAGCCTAGCCCATAGGCCTATATGTTTTCATAAGGTTTGTATTACAACTAAAGTGGCCAAAAAACTTATTCAAATGAAGCACATGAATCTGTTTTACAAGGGGTGTAAAGCCTAACTGACATACATACACAGCACGTGAGTTTCAAGTTTGGGGAAGTACATTTTCAACCTACAAATGCACCTTTATAATAAAAGCATTACATGCATAATGCGGTCACTGATAATGGTGTTTTCCTAACTAATGGAATATTCATGCTTATAGCCTACTGCAGTGGGCTCATCGCTGTGTTTATAATGTGAAGAAATAGCCTAATAGTTTATCAACATGTTAAGCTAAACGTTCTAACCTGTTGCGTCACACTGCATAAAAAACTATGGGGGATAGTAGATTGACATAGGCTAGTGCTTTTTCTGTTCGTTACATCTACTCATCTTGTTGGCTGATGAAAAGTAAATATGGACAGTTCTTCCAATATCTTCAATATGCACTTCGGAATTGGATAAGGACGCACGCAGTTGCGTGCCCATTGTGTCTGTCTTCACTTGTAGCCTTTGAGAAATACCCAATCATGTGATGGAGAGCCTTGTGAGTGAGAGGTGCTTCAGATTGCGCAGCACACTCAGGGAGAAGGGAACAACGCAGCACACCGACCCGCAAAAGGTATGGCTTTTGTAGGGTGCATTATGACCACAAAGGCGATGCAGTCGTGAAATTCGAGGCATTATCAAGTGCTTGTCAAATTGTGAATGAGAGACTGTTGGAGTGTGTACAGCCTGCTCAAAAAACAAAGCAGAGCTCATGCCTTTCAAGTTACTTTTTTCAAATCATCATTAGAGTCCCATCATGCAGCCTTACAATGTGTCAAAAATCAAAACATATAGCACAACGTTTGTAGAACAACTAAAGTTACATTAATAACGCTATAAAGTACGCTATCCTTTTCTTCTGAAATAGACTACATTTTCTTCATATTATGTTTGTTTAGACCTGTCTAAAATAAATAATGGATTTATTTTTACTAGTTTGTACTAGTCCCCACAAGAATAGTTAAACACGTCCACACACACACACACCTAACTGAAACAATCAGAGCATTCCCCCCATATCACTCCACTGCTTCAGCCACATATACATGGTCATATAAAGTAACTTAACAATCATTCACATTTACATTATAGCTAGTTCTAATGCAAAGAAATGTAGTATCCATGTTGAACAACAGCACAGGCCTATAGCATGGGTAACACCAGCCAACACAGTAGGAGAAAGCTGTGGGGTGCCTTTGTAATGACAGTGACTGTGAGGGGTTGTGGTGAGGATTGAGCTGTACTATGGACCTGGATGAACCCCTGGGTCCCTGTTCTGTCCTAGATAAAACATGTCACCATGTCTGCCCTCCACATCCCCCTATTCATTACGCTATTGAGTCTGTCCAATGCCACAAACACGACACTGATTTTCTGTTCCTTCTCTCTCTCTGTGTGTGTGTGTGTGTGTGTGTGTGTGTGTGTGTGTGTGTGTGTGTGTGTGTGTGTGTGTGTGTGTGTGTGTGTGTGTGTGTGTGTGTGTGTGTGTGTGTGTGTGTGTGTGTGTGTGTGTGTGTGTGTGTGTGTGTGTGTGTGTGTGTGTGTGTGTGTGTGTGTGTGTGTGTGTGTGTGTGTGTGGCAGCACTGCCATTCAACTTTAATTGAAAAGGATGTTTATTGATTTCTGTATTAAACAAGTGGATGGTATATTTAATCACAGCCAGAAAGCATCTTAATAATTCCCTCACAAATACCCACGCAGTACACTAATATATTTGATTAACAGTGCACACTGCAATCTGAAGAACAAAGGAATATTAAGCTACCACAGAATGGTCACGGTCCCGTATTTGTCACCTCTGCTATACTTTTGGATTGTGCCAAAAAAATGGAATGGGTGAAGTAATCCTCTCTCTATCCAAACTCAAAAGCTACTGCGAAGAGAAATATTAGCCTGAACATTTACTCTTTCACCAAAACAACTACTGACTCACTAGGTTTCCTTCAGCTCCAGTGTTCTTGTTCCTTATGTCTTGAGTTAAGTCAGACTGATGGGAACCTGAGGCCGTTCTGGCTGCGTACATTCTCAGAATAGGAACTGTATCCAAGCTTGTTCTTATGGTTCCTCTTGGAACATGGATGCCTGAACAAAATACCTGTAGTCTTCACTGCACCTCGTACCCTGCCTAACCCACTCTGACAGAATGAATCCCATCCCAAATGTAAATACCTCATCTGGAGGTGTTATTACTACGCCTTCAAGGTTTTGATCCAATCTATTTATTTACTGTTTGATGACCGATCGTGATGGAATGTTGTCATTCTCACACAAGTTCAGAAGAGTTGACTAACTGGCATTCCTGCGGCGGTCGGTAGGTGTCATCGATCATCTCTTTTGATGTTTAACTGAAGTGTTTCCAATGCACGGCATGTGTATGCGTGCATGTGTTTGATGCAGGCTGAGGCCACAGGCGTGTAGCACGGAGGAGAGTCTGTCTGTCGGTGTGTCTGTTTGTGTGTTTGTGTATCTGTCTGTGTGTGTGCGTGTGTGTGTCTGCATGTCTGTGTCAGCTGTCTAACAGGTTATCATTAGACCTCTTCAGCTGCCAGGTTTCAATGCTTTGTCTCTGATTCATCAACATACTCAGGTATCATCAGAAATACACCCTCCTCGCATGCCTGTATTACATTCATGTATACCCATGATATCTGTTTCAGCTGCAGCAGTAAGTTATACTAGTGATCACTGGTCATTATGGAGAGGTAATTAATATATCTGTTTCAGCTGCAGCAGTAAGTTATACTACTGGTCATTAGGGATAGGTAGTTAATATATCTGTTTCAGCTGTAGAAGTAAGTTATACTAGTGATCACTGGTCATTAGGGAGAGGTAGTTAATATATCTGTTTCAGCTGTAGCAGTAAGTTATACTACTGGTCATTAGGGATAGGTAGTTAATATATCTGTTTCAGCTGTAGCAGTAAGTTATACTACTGGTCATTAGGGATAGGTAGTTAATATATCTGTTTCAGCTGTAGCAGTAAGTTATACTACTGGTCATTAGGGATAGGTAGTTAATATATCTGTTTCAGCTGTAGCAGTAAGTTATACTAGTGATCACAGGTCATTAGGGAGAGGTAGTTAATATATCTGTTTCAGCTGTAGCAGTAAGTTAAACTAGTGATCACTGGTCATTAGGGAGAGGTACAGTAGTTAATATATCTGTTTCAGCTGCAGCAGTAAGTTATACTAGTGATCACTGGTCATTAGGGATAGGTAGTTAATATATCTGTTTCAGCTGTAGCAGTAAGTTATACTAGTGATCACTGGTCATTAGGGAGAGGTACAGTAGTTAATATATCTGTTTCAGCTGCAGCAGTAAGTTATACTAGTGATCACTGGTCATTAGGGATAGGTAGTTAATATATCTGTTTCAGCTGCAGCAGTAAGTTATACTAGTGGTCATTAGGGATAGGTAGTTAATATATCTGTTTCAGCTGCAGCAGTAAGTTATACTACTGGTCATTAGGGAGAGGTAGTTAATATATCTGTTTCAGCTGAAGCAGTAAGTTTTACTACTGGTCATTAGGGAGAGGTAGTTAATATATCTGTTTCAGCTGTAGCAGTAAGTTATACTACTGGTCATTAGGGAGAGGTAGTTAATATATCTGTTTCAGCTGAAGCAGTAAGTTATACTACTGGTCATTAGGGAGAGGTAGTTAATATATCTGTTTCAGCTGCAGCAGTAAGTTATACTACTGGTCATTAGGGAGAGGTAGTTAATATATCTGTTTCAGCTGCAGCAGTAAGTTATACTAGTGATCACTGGTCATTAGGGAGAGGTAGTTAATATATCTGTTTCAGCTGCAGCAGTAAGTTATACTACTGGTCATTAGGGAGAGGTAGTTAATATATCTGTTTCAGCTGCAGCAGTAAGTTATACTACTGGTCATTAGGGAGAGGTAGTTAATATATCTGTTTCAGCTGTAGCAGTAAGTTATACTACTGGTCATTAGGGATAGGTAGTTAATATATCTGTTTCAGCTGCAGCAGTAAGTTATACTAGTGATCACTGGTCATTAGGGAGAGGTAGTTAATATATCTGTTTCAGCTGCAGCAGTAAGTTATACTACTGGTCATTAGGGATAGGTAGTTAATATATCTGTTTCAGCTGCAGCAGTAAGTTATACTACTGGTCATTAGGGAGAGGTAGTTAATATATCTGTTTCAGCTGCAGCAGTAAGTTATACTACTGGTCATTAGGGAGAGGTAGTTAATATATCTGTTTCAGCTGCAGCAGTAAGTTATACTACTGGTCATTAGGGAGAGGTAGTTAATATATCTGTTTCAGCTGCAGCAGTAAGTTATACTAGTGATCACTGGTCATTAGGGAGAGGTAGTTAATATATCTGTTTCAGCTGCAGCAGTAAGTTATACTACTGGTCATTAGGGAGAGGTAGTTAATATATCTGTTTCAGCTGCAGCAGTAAGTTATACTCCTGGTCATTAGGGAGAGGTAGTTAATATATCTGTTTCAGCTGTAGCAGTAAGTTATACTACTGGTCATTAGGGATAGGTAGTTAATATATCTGTTTCAGCTGCAGCAGTAAGTTATACTAGTGATCACTGGTCATTAGGGAGAGGTAGTTAATATATCTGTTTCAGCTGCAGCAGTAAGTTCTACTACTGGTCATTAGGGAGAGGTAGTTAATATATCTGTTTCAGCTGCAGCAGTAAGTTATACTACTGGTCATTAGGGATAGGTAGTTAATATATCTGTTTCAGCTGCAGCAGTAAGTTATACTACTGGTCATTAGGGAGAGGTAGTTAATATATCTGTTTCAGCTGCAGCAGTAAGTTATACTACTGGTCATTAGGGAGAGTTAATATATAGTTAATATATCTGTTTCAGCTGCAGCAGTAAGTTATACTACTGGTCATTAGGGAGAGGTAGTTAATATATCTGTTTCAGCTGCAGCAGTAAGTTATACTAGTGATCACTGGTCATTAGGGAGAGGTAGTTAATATATCTGTTTCAGCTGCAGCAGTAAGTTATTCTACTGGTCATTAGGGATAGGTAGTTAATATATCTGTTTCAGCTGCAGCAGTAAGTTATACTAGTGATCACTGGTCATTAGGGAGAGGTAGTTAATATATCTGTTTCAGCTGCAGCAGTAAGTTATACTACTGGTCATTAGGGATAGGTAGTTAATATATCTGTTTCAGCTGCAGCAGTAAGTTATACTACTGGTCATTAGGGAGAGTTATCCTGATTCAATGTCTGCGAGGAAACTTTCTGGGAACTTTCAACTTGGTTTCTTGTGCCACTGTGCTCTCTCTTTAGCCTCTAACTTAGAAACTGCTTGTAATGTCTGTAGTGTCTGTCTAATCAAATACTGTTTTTGTGCAGAGGCTAGTTTGAAGATAGTTTGGTGACTTTTCCATACGGAGACAGATGAGAACTCTTGTGATCAAAGCTGCGATGATAGAGGCTGATGCCTGGTATGATCTCTAGACACACTCCGGGTAAACGTGAGCGTGTGCTCGAATGTGTGTGTGCGTGCACGTGTGTGTGCAGTCCTGCCTGTTTGTCTATACAGCCAATGCAGTGTGTGTCTAATGTAAGTTAGCTGGGCAGCAGCTCTGTGCAGATAGTGTCCTGATATGTGGGCCTGCACCTGCTCTTTGATCTGTCATTGCTACAGACTAAACATGATGGGTCCTGTCTCCCCTCAGAGCATCCCACTGACTAGGATTTATCACACAGCCCCAGGCAGGGAATACAGAGAGGTAGTTTGACTGATTTGTTTGTTCTCAGGACATGGTTAGGATGTGTAACTGTAACTGTAATGGCAGACTAGCTGTGTATGATTGTTTTTGTGAAGTGCTTTCGAACAATATGAAACCTTCAGGAGTCCAGAAGCATGACAACAGAGATTAGAGAGACACATTTAATATCCGTAGAACATTGAGGGCATTTAAAAAAAATCTAAACCAAATGGAGCGGGGGACAACGAAGAGAGCTGGAAGGACAGAGGAGGGAAGATGGGATTATAACCTTAATGGGATCACACAGACAGAAAATTTTCCTTGGCTCAGATTAAAACACACTGTTCGGTCACACACACACACACACAGTCTAAATAAAGACAAAGTTATTTCCCACATTTCATTCTGTACGGTAATATGTCCCCCTGATGTGTATAGTACTGAGGTATGAAGGTCACTTTGGCTGTTCCAGCCTCCTCGCTCTGCTCCAGGACGATACCACCCCACTCCCTCCCTTCGTCCTCTCATGGCAACCCTGCCTTACAGAGGCCGTGCTGGGCCCAGTGTGACCCTGGGCATGGAGGGTGCTTCCATGGGGCTCAGGCTGGCACTTCACTTCACTTCACTTCACTGCTCTCTCTCTCTCTCTCTCTCTCTCTCTCTCTCTCTCTCTCTCTCTCTCTCTCTCTCTCTCTCTCTCTCTCTCTCTCTCTCTCTCTCTCTCTCTCTCTCTCTCTCCCTCACTCTTTCTCTCTCTCTCTCTCTCTCTCTCTCTCTCTCTCTCTCTCCCTCACTCTTTCTCTCTCTCTCTCTCTCTCTCTCTCTCTCTCTCTCTCTTCTCTCTCTCTCTCTCTCTCTCTCTTCTCTCTCTCTCTCTCTCTCTCTCTCTCTCTCTCTCTCTCTCTCTCTCTCTCTCTCTCTCTCTCTCTCTCTCTCTCTCTCTCTCTCTCTCTTCTCTCTCTCTCTCTCTCTCTCTCTCTCTCTCTCTCTCTCTCTCTCTCTCTCTCTCTCTCTCTCTCTCTCTCTCTCTCTCTCTCTCTCTCCTCTCTCTCTCTCTCTCTCTCTCTCTCTCTCTCTCTCTCTCTCTCTCTCTCTCTCTCACTCTTTCTCTCTCTCGCTCTCCCTCTCTCTGGCTCTCTCTCGCGCTCTCCCTCTCTCTCTCTCTCGTTCTCCCTCTCTCTCTCAGGCAGACACCACCTCCCTGCTAGCGCTGCCATATGTTCGCCACTTTCTCTGTCACACCCAGGGGTCAGAGGTGAGAGATACCCAGCAGTGCCTCTGTGGCAGAGTGCCTCCACCCCTTCCCCTTCCCTTCAGGGGCTTGGGCTGGGCAGAGCTGGGACACATTTCCTCCTGGTGTTCTGTGATATTTGGACTGTGGGGAATATCAGAGGCCGTGGAAACACAGTTTCATGGTAGCAAGATTATGCATAACTCATTCCCTCTCTTTCAGACACATAGGGCACAGAGAGAGAAAGAGAGAGAGAGACCTTTCCCCCATTCCCCCTTTTCATCATGGCGTTACCAGCCAGGGGATGTTCTCCTGTGTGATTGTGCATATCTTATACACCTCCACGTGGAGCCAACAGATCAGGTGTAAATAACTGTTCCTCTTCAGAGAAGGGCCTTTTATGACCGGTGAAAGAGCTGATAGTGGCAGCTTTAATTAAATGCCCCCCGTCTCTTCCCTGCTGTTTCTCCATCAGCTCCACTCTGCCTCTTGACTGGCTGTGTGATAGAATGAGATAGTACTGCATGGAGAAAACAGAGAGGTCTCAACAACACTGAATGTGAATGCCAAATATTTTCCACACGCTGACAATCATGTGATGGTTTTAGGGAGGGAGGGAGGTCTGGAGGGGTGGAGCTTCCTTCTGAACTGATCATCTTTCCTTCCTGGTCCCTGACTGGAACAGCTCCATTAGAACCTGTGGAGAAGGAGACCAACAGACCTGGACCTCACAGCATGTGTATTACTGGTACTGTACTCTGTAACCTGCTAATTACAGTATGGACCGCACAGAATGCACCACACGATGGATCACACAACCCCTCTTCCGCATCGTGTCAATGTTTCAAACAGACATGGAGATGAATAATGCATTAGTGCATGGAGGTACAGTATGGTGCCTCCTTGTTTTTGGGTGGGTTTGGCTGATCTCATCGATTTCCTGTTCTCCTTAATGGAAGCGTATGGGTATTTTAGTTATAAGGTTAGAGGTAGTGGGCTCACTACCCAGCCTAGCGCATCCCTTATTTTCAACAGCTCACTGAACAGTCAACAGTGGCCCCTGTGTACATGTGTGGCCCTTCAACACATCAATTGCCACAATAGTATGGACAAGAGCTCTGTTTGAGGGTTTTATCAGTATACTTCATGTCAAAGTTTGGATTCGTCATGAAAAGGTTCCTTGTTTAATATGGATGTTATTCAGCATCACAGTTCGCTGTCACTCCCTTCCTCAGCAGTCTGCCAGAAAGACAGCCACAGCTGTAGAAGACATTGAAGAAATCCCCTCTGATATAAAGGCTTGTACTTACAACACAGTTGGCTGTGTTGCGCTCAGGGCAGCATTTCAGCCTTGGAACCAGCCGAATACATCACTTCTCTGCAGAAATGAAACTCAACAATACAGAGAAAGGCTGTGTGAAATGTATACATTTTTCCAAAATTCATATCATACCTATGGGAAATTCATATCATACCTATGGGAAATTCATATCATACCTATGGGAAATTCATATCATACCTATGGGAAATTCATATCATACCTATGGGAAATTCATATCATACCTATGGGAAATTCATATCATACCTATGGGAAATTCAAATCTATTCAAGACTTTGCAGGCTGGCTTTTGGAAAAGGGACTATTTTTCCACATAAAGGGGTTATCCTTATGTGTTACAGTGATAAATAAGAGTGTCCATAACATATTGAAATGTGTCGTTCTTCAAAGAGGATGTTTCCAACTCTGCAGGCTTTGTTACCAGAGCAACATTTAAAATGACTTCAGACTGCAGAAACAGGCAGACCAGCACATCTACTTACACATGTGAACTAAATTACCCTCAAAACCCCTCACAGACCAGTGACATTGTGACCTGTGCTGAATTTATGCAGAAGAATCTGCACATCTGTCTAAATAGGAACCCCACTCCACACAAGAGGCTTGCGGCAGCAAAGTAGCAGTGAGTCCATGCATTTAAATAGGAATATTATAATGACGGATGGATGGACGGTGTGAGTCCTGTGCATTACCCAGGGTGCTCACTGGCTCCCTGTCGTATCGGGGGCGTTGGGCTGGGTCAGACTTTAACTCGGCGGCTGGGCTGACAGGTCTGAGCACCCTCGTTGGATGAACAAGCTGAAACAGTTGACCCCAGCACTTGATCCTGTATGTTAATGCTGCTGAATTTATTCTCTGTTCTCTGGTTGTGAGGGCCTCCAGGGCCCCCATTCAGAGGAGGATTTATAGAAGCCTCTATACAATGACAGCACCAGAATGGCTTATTCTGTTTTCATCATCGTGTATTCTCTCTTGTAGCTGAGAGAGAGAGATCTGTTGTGGGGTTGTACAAGTATATAGATTGTGTGTGTGTGTATCAGACAGCGTGTGTATCAGACAGCGTGTGTATCAGACAGCGTGTGTATCAGACTGAGTGTGTATCAGACTGAGTGTGTATCAGACTGAGTGTGTATCAGACTGAGTGTGTATCAGACAGCGTGTGTATCAGACAGCGTGTGTATCAGACTGAGTGTGTATCAGACTGAGTGTGTATCAGACAGAGTGTGTATCAGACTGAGTGTGTATCAGACAGAGTGTGTATCAGACAGTGTGTATCAGACAGAGTGTGTATCAGACAGAGTGTGTATCAGACAGAGTGTGTATCAGACTGAGTGTGTATCAGACTGAGTGTGTATCAGACTGAGTGTGTATCAGACTGAGTGTGTATCAGAGTGTGTATCAGACAGAGTGTGTATCAGAGAGTGTGTATCAGACAGAGTATGTATCAGACTGAGTGTGTATCAGACAGAGTGTGTATCAGACAGAGTGTGTATCAGACAGAGTGTGTATCAGACAGAGTGTGTATCAGACTGAGTGTATATCGGACTGAGTGTGTATCGGACTGAGTGTGTATCGGACTGAGTCTGTATCGGACTGAGTGTGTATCGGACAGAGTGTGTATCGGACAGAGTGTATATCGGACTGAGTGTGTATCGGACTGAGTGTGTATCGGACTGAGTGTGTATCGGACTGAGTGTGTATCGGACAGTGTGTGTATCGGACAGCGTGTGTATCGGACAGAGTGTGTATCAGACTGAGTGTGTATCAGACTGAGTGTGTATCAGACTGAGTGTGTATCGGACAGAGTGTGTATCGGACTGAGTATGTATCGGACTGAGTGTGTATCGGACTGAGTGTGTATCGGACTGAGTGTGTATCGGACTGAGTGTGTATCGGACAGCGTGTGTATCGGACAGCGTGTGTATCGGACAGCGTGTGTATCGGACAGCGTGTGTATCGGACAGCGTGTGTATCGGACAGCGTGTGTATCGGACAGAGTGTGTGTAGAGGACAGAGTGTGTATCGGACAGCGTGTATATCGGACAGAGTGTGTATCGGACAGCGTGTGTATCGGACAGCGTGTGTATCGGACAGAGTGTGTATCGGACAGCGTGTGTATCGGACAGCGTGTGTATCGGACAGAGTGTGTGTATCGGACAGAGTGTGTGTAGCGGACAGAGTGTGTGTAGCGGACAGAGTGTGTGTATCGGACAGAGTGTGTGTGTGTATCGGACAGAGTGTGTGTGTGTATCGGACTGAGAGTGTATCGGACTGAGAGTGTATCGGACTGAGAGTGTATCGGACTGAGAGTGTATCGGACTGAGAGTGTATCAGACTGAGAGTGTATCGGACTGAGAGTGTATCGGACTGAGAGTGTATCGGACTGAGAGTGTATCGGACTGAGAGTGTATCAGACTGAGAGTGTATCGGACTGAGAGTGTATCAGACTGAGAGTGTATCGGACTGAGAGTGTATCAGACTGAGAGTGTATCGGACTGAGAGTGTATCGGACTGAGAGTGTATCAGACTGAGAGTGTATCGGACTGAGAGTGTATCGGACTGAGAGTGTATCGGACTGAGAGTGTATCGGACTGAGAGTGTATCAGACTGAGAGTGTATCAAACAGTGTGTGTCAGACAGATTGTGTGTGTCAGACAGTGTATGTGGTGTTTATTTTCCAAAGTAAAGACAGACATGTGTCATGAAGTATTTAACAGAACATGGCTTGTTCTCTCTGACTCATATAACTGTACTCGAACCACCCAGTGTGTTAAATGGGTTATAGTGATCTACACAACGCTAATTAAGAAGAAGAAATGTGAAAGCTGTTCAATGACCCAGTTGCTACAGATGTACAGTGTTATGGTGGTACGCTGCTTGTTTGCCAATTGTTTGTTTATAAACACAGATTTGCAGAATAACTGATCTGTTGGACACACACACACACAAACACACTGCTCTGCTTGTAACACACCTTACATCAGAGTAATTGCTGGAATTAACTTAAATCAATTAGCAATCACATGCACCATTAGCTGGTTATACTCTGCAGTGAGCATCAGAGATGCCAAAACACTGTCTTAATTGTGCACTTTAATGATAATGATTTGTTAATTGTCTTAATGGAAATGTAAACTGGTAAATGATTTCAAGGAAAGTCAATTCAGTGCCACAGTGAATACATAAAATAACCAATTTCCCTTTCTCTCTCTCTCTCTCTCTCTCTCTCTCTCTCTCTCTCTCTCTCTCTCTCTCTCTCTCTCTCTCTCTCTCTCTCTCTCTCTCTCTCTCTCTCTCTCTCTCTCTCTCTCTCTCTCTCTCCCTCTGCATTGTCCATGGATCCTACCTCTGTGGATTCTTCGTCTCCTCCATCCTCAGGTAAGAGCCGCCAATAGACTTTTTCTATTCTATTCTCACTGTCTTTGTTTTGTCTCCCTGGCTGCTTACCTCCATGAACCTGGTTGGGTTCTACACATATGTTTGTGAGTTATGTTGGACCACCGAAGATCTTTGTACTATTGCTCTGGATGACAGGCAGACATCAGCTTGTGGATCCACATGGCTCCTTTACACTTTCCTTATGTCATGTCTCTGTCTGGTACTCTGATTAGACAGAGGAATCAATAAAGGAGAGAGGGGAAAAGAGGAGGAATGAAAGAGGGAGTCAAGACAATGAGAGACATGCAGATGCTCTAAAAGAAGCTGTGAAAAGACACCCTGAGTGGCTTTTGAGAGATGGAGGGGGGAGATAAAGGAAAGAGGGATGGAGGGGGGAGATAAAGGAAAGAGGGATGTAGGGAGGAGATAAAGGAAAGAGGGATGTAGGGGGGAGATAAAGGAAAGAGGGATGTAGGGAGGAGATAAAGGAAAGAGGGATGGAGGGGGGAGATAAAGGAAAGAGGGATGTAGAGAGGAAAAGTGCAAGGACTAGATAACACATGAGAATGGCATTGTCTAATTGATATATCAATCAAGAAGGTTATTTCCGGGTAATTGCGGGGCCATTCAGTGTGGCTGTATTGAATGTGGAGAAAGGCTGGATGGCCCTCAGAAACAGTCATTCAAGCCTGTACAAAAGACCATGTATTCAGCTCAATGCCTTATCTCCAAGGCGTAAATTGTGTGTGTGGTAAATGCTGCTCACTATCTGTGTCCTACAGCATTGCAGTTATGTTTGGTTTTATTAATGTTTTATTATGGACTGAATCAGTGTACAGTATGGTACAACAATAATAGGGCCTGAATATCTCTGTAGTAAATGCCATTCTCATTAATGTATTACAGCAATGTGTTATATTTTTAGGTTCGTAAATATAACGGACTGAGTTTGAGTCTGTTTAGATGTGTCTTGCTTTGTATTGGGGGCAACGGAGAGCTTCATTAATATTCAATTCCACATGAGATGACTTACTGCAATAACACAGCCCGACTCCCTGGAGTACACTCAGCTTAAGCGCACGCACGCTCACACACACACACACACACGCACATACACACGCTCACACACACACACACACACACACACACACACACACACACACACACACACACACACACACACACACACACACACACACACACACACACACACACACACACACACACACACACACACACACACACACACACACACACACACACACACACACACACACACACATTCCGCAGTTTAACATAGTCACGGATAACATTCTTGCTTGTACGCACACACACACATGCACACCATATCTCTCTCCCAGAGTTGAGGCATATTATTTATTTATGAGCATAATGATTTCCCTTTTAATCTTCCATTTTCTGTTCAAGTGAATGCTCTTTAGCTTGCAACGCTGCATGGCTGAGGAATGAAACAAGTTTGAATTACCATGGTGATGATGCGGCTCATACTTTCTTAGGAACAGTGCTGGAAGAGAGACCTCATCTCACCTCTGTGGAGAAGTGTCTGTTCTAACTGATCTTAGGTCAGATGTACACATACCCATGCTCTCATTTTGCAGAGGAAAACTTTGAGAGAAAAAAGGCTAAAGCATTTGAATCAACATAAAATACAGGAGCATTTTATTAGAGTGATGTTGTCCATGCACTGTGTATAGAATCACATTAACTGAAATAGGTGGTGGTACTCATTTTGTATGGCGGTTCTGTTTATATTCAAATGCAGGGGCTCCACAATACTTTTGAGCGAATATTCTCAAGCAGTAGAACATTGATTTAGGCAGGAGCTCAAGCAGTAGAACATTGATTTAGGCAGGATCTCAAGCAGTAGAACATTGATTTAGGCAGGATCTCAAGCAGTAGAACATTGATTTAGGCAGGAGCTGAAGCAATAGAACATTGATTTAGGCAGGAGCTCAAGCAATAGAACATTGATTTAGGCAGGATCTGAAGCAGTAGAACATTGATTTAGGCAGGAGCTCAAGCAATAGAACATTGATTCAGGCAGGACCTCAAGCAGTAGAACATTGATTTAGGCAGGAGCTCAAGCAGTAGAACATCGATTTAAGCAGGAGCTCAAGCAGTAGAACATTTGTGGTGCTAGTACTCAGCTGCCGGTGAGCTCCTGCCAAAATCAAGCACTGATTGTGTAAAAGGTGACTAGAGAGCAGAGCTGACAGCCTTGTAGCCTGGTTGGAGAGAGGAAACATCTGGATAGGTTATCACCAGAACCACCACCTCACACTTATCTAAGCCCAGGAATGTCCGGTAACATTATTAATGATCAACCTTAGATTACTCCATAGCATTTATGTTTGTGACCCCTAGGTCTACTCTCTGGGGTGTGAGACGAGACAAAGCTTTGTCTTCTCTATACCTCCTTCTCCTTTATGGCTGTATGGCTCAGTTGGTAGAGCATGGCACTGACACTATCAGGGTTGTGGGTTTGATTCCCAGAGACACCCATACCTAAAATGTGTGCATGACTTTTAGTCACTTTGAAAGAAGTGTCTTCAAAATGCCATGTATATTTTACTCAGTCGGTCTAACTCTAGAAGGATACTAGGCTCTGTATACTTTGGCTCAGCTGAAATACTATCCACAGAACAGTCGTTATTCAAGAGCTTTGATAGGGGTATCAGCCGTAGGTTATTCTGTTAGCCTCTGACAGAAGCAGAGGGTTGCATCAGCCCTAGGGGAGGTGCCATTAGACCACTTGTCTGGGAGAGAGGGCGTGGCTGCCAGATTTAGGAGAGGTGGATAAAATTATGTTTTATTTTAGGACAGCGGGAGAAGGGTTTTAAGATATGAGCCATGGGTGAAGACACGCTCTCGTCCTCTCTTCCCTCCCACTCATCATTCCGCCTCCCTCCCCCTCCTCCTCTCTCTGCCTCCCACTAATCCCTTTTACCTCTTTCTCCCTCCACCTCTTCCTCTATGTCTCCTGTCCCACCCTCTAGTCCTGGCTTCCCTGTCTGTCGGCAGAGTTTAGTTATACCAGACGTCTGCATTGACATTTCAAATTTCCAATCAAGGCCTCACGCTCAGATAGACATGAGCCTTCAATATCAATGGAACTGGCTGTGTGAACTAACTGACACTGTGACTGACTGACTGACTGACATCTTAACCGACCAATAATTGGCTACCACTCAAAACAATTATTCCCATTATTCAGCCAGTCATCAGCTCGGGTTGAGTATTAATCATTGTTCAGCCAGCCATGAAGCCAACATGTTGGACACATTAGGAAGCCATGCAGTGACTGGTGATATTGGCATGACAAATGACTACAGCATGGTACTGTAGCATGGCCATCAGTCTGATCTCTTTATTACTGGTGTCTGGTTGAGGATAGTCTTGGAGGGTCTCTATTCACTCAGTCGTCTATTGGTTGTTATATTCTCAGTAATGTTAGATATGAATCATCTGTTAGATATGAAGCATCTATTAGATATGAAGCATCTGTTAGATATGAAGCATCTGTTGGATATGAAGCATCTGTTGGATATGAAGCATCTGTTGGATATGAAGCATCTGTTAGATATGAAGCATCTATTAGATATGAAGCATCTGTTGGATATGAAGCATCTGTTAGATATGAAGCATCTATTAGATATGAATCATCTGTTAGATATGAAGCATCTGTTGGATATGAAGCATCTGTTAGATATGAAGCATCTGTTGGATATGAAGCATCTGTTGGATATGAAGCATCTATTAGATATGAATCATCTGTTAGATATGAAGCATCTGTTGGATATGAATCATCTGTTAGATATGAATCATCATTTACAGTAGGTTAGGTTGTTGTCCGTCATCACCGCTTGGTGATCCACCACTCTAATCTCTCCTGTGTGTTAGTGAATGGACAAG
The DNA here is from genome assembly GCF_021184085.1 of Oncorhynchus gorbuscha. NCBI lineage: Eukaryota > Metazoa > Chordata > Actinopteri > Salmoniformes > Salmonidae > Oncorhynchus > Oncorhynchus gorbuscha. The sequence continues at coordinate 60,591,773 of NC_060186.1, forward strand.
ACTCCTGTACATCAGCTGTCAGTCATCTTCCATAATACATGTCCATCCGTCAGAGCATTGAGTCATGAGGTGTGTACGCTTGCCTGTGTGTGTGGGCATGTGTGTGCGTAGGTGTGTTCTGAGCCAGGATCTGTGGTCATGACTGATGGTGTTGTCAGGTAGCAGCTGTTCCTGCTGTGTCCATCAGTAGTCTCCCTCTGTGGTCCCTCAGTCCAGACCAGAGCTAGCATATAAGACAGTATTCCTCTGTGCTCCCTCAGTCCAGACTAGAGCTAGCATATAAGACAGTATTCCTCTGTGCTCCCTCAGTCCAGACCAGAGCTAGCATATAAGACAGTATTCCTCTGTGGTCCCTCAGTCCAGACCAGAGCTAGCATATAAGACAGTATTCCTCTGTGCTCCCTCAGTCCAGACTAGAGCTAGCATATAAGACAGTATTCCTCTGTGCTCCCTCAGTCCAGACCAGAGCTAGCATATAAGACAGTATTCCTCTGTGGTCCCTCAGTCCAGACCAGAGCTAGCATATAAGACAGTATTCCTCTGTGCTCCCTCAGTCCAGACCAGAGCTAGCATATAAGACTGTGTCCCTCTGTGCTCCCTCAGTCCAGACCAGAGCTAGCATATAAGACAGTATTCCTCTGTGCTCCCTCAGTCCAGACCAGAGCTAGCATATAAGACTGTGTCCCTCTGTGCTCCCTCAGTCCAGACCAGAGCTAGCATATAAGACAGTATTCCTCTGTGCTCCCTCAGTCCAGACCAGAGCTAGCATATAAGACAGTATTCCTCTGTGCTCCCTCAGTCCAGACCAGAGCTAGCATATAAGACAGTATTCCTCTGTGCTCCCTCAGTCCAGACTAGAGCTAGCATATAAGACAGTATTCCTCTGTGCTCCCTCAGTCCAGACCAGAGCTAGCATATAAGACAGTATTCCTCTGTGCTCCCTCAGTCCAGACCAGAGCTAGCATATAAGACTGTGTCCCTCTGTGCTCCCTCAGTCCAGACCAGAGCTAGCATATAAGACAGTATTCCTCTGTGCTCCCTCAGTCCAGACCAGAGCTAGCATATAAGACAGTATTCCTCTGTGCTCCCTCAGTCCAGACCAGAGCTAGCATATAAGACAGTATTCCTCTGTGGTCCCTCAGTCCAGACCAGAACTAGCATATAAGACAGTATTCCTCTGTGCTCCCTCAGTCCAGACCAGAGCTAGCATATAAGACAGGGCCCCTAAGTGCCAGCAAGGCTGCTTTACCACTACTGCACCACTGTGGCCCATTACTACCCAGACACATACAATCAGCGAGATTGCTAATGTTTTGGCATACACACACACACACACACACACACACACACACACACACACACACACACACACACACACACACACACACACACACACACACACACACACACACACACACACACACACATACATTGCATGCACACCCCCCCCACACACACACACACACACACAACACACACACATGACACACACTGCATGGCATGCGGTACCAGAGTGCCAAGTCTAGGACAAAAATGCTTCTCAACAGTTTTTACCCCCAAACCATAAGACTCCTGATGGTTACCCGGACTATTTGCATTGTATGCCCCCCACCCCCCCCAACCGCTCTTTTACGCTGCTGCTACTTGCTGTTTGTCTTGTATGCATAGTCACTTTAACTATACATTCATGTACATACAACCTCAATTGGCCCGACTTACAGAGCCTGTAAGTAAGCATTTCACTGTAAGGTCTACACCTGTTGTATTCGGCGCACGTGACAAATAAACTTGGATTTGATTTGATACACACACACTGCAGAAGTGGTTTGTCCCTTTTTTCAAGTGCAAGCATATTGTTTGTTACTGTAATTGTGCCTTTGGGATGTTTTGGATTTTGTCTGGCTATTCTAGAAGACAAAAGATTAATGCCATACACTCCCTTTCAACTCCTAAAAGGTGAAACAGACTTGAATTCAAACGGGGAAAATGCATATTGCATGTTTTGTTGTGGTTTATTGTTGTTGCTCAGAGCAGCTGTGGTGCCTCTGATGCTGCAGACAGAAGGAATATTATTCCTCTTTTCATATCTGTCTGTTCCTGTCATTCACATCCAGCTCTTCACATTAATGAATCCTAAATGAGGTCATAATATTTACAGTCTTAATGACTTTCTATTCTTGAATAATTAAAAGCAAATACTGGGTGTCCTTTTGCAAATTCAAGATGGGAATTAGGTCTCAGTCCAATCCACCATTTCTCTAGTGAACGGCAGCCTCAACTATGCATTGTTTTTTAAACTTTTCACACCCTCAATGCTAGGTATCTTCTCCAATGCTTAGCATTATCTTCATCTCTTATGCAGCATTCCTAGACGACTAATTCACAGAGCTCTTGATTCCCCTATTGTCTCTGTTCAGACAAACAGCCAAAGGCCAGTGTCAATGGAACAATGATCTGTACTCTGAGAAAACATCTTGTTTCCCCACTTTTAATCAAACAGAGAAACACATCCTCTAATTTATTGAAACAGAGCCTTTTAGTTTCAGTTTCATCGCCTGAAAGACAACAAAAGGATCCCTGTAGACCACTCAGTGTTTGAAATGGAGTTAGCTAAGCTCTCCAAGGGTTAGTTAGCACCGTTTGCTCTCGTTTCAGTCACACACATCCAACCGTTATTCCACAGATGTTATCCCCTGGCTTTACAGATCAAGTCCAAGTCCTCTTTCCCAACATTCCCAGGGGTGGGGAGGGGAAGAGACGGCCAGAGAAGCCCCATGCAGGTGCATCATGGCCGGGCATAAGAGGACAGGCAATGAACGTTCATCTGATGGGAATCCATCTGTTTTCAATAGACTGTATTATACACAGTATGGTTCTCTTTTGATACACTGGTGTGAGGATGATAAAAACAACATCATTCAGGAATAGAAAGGTGATTGCGTGGATTTGGAACAGGTTTGTGAGAGTGTGTCTGTGTGCTGGCATGCTATTGATAACCATGCTATGGATCAGGGGTTCGCAACCTTTTTCACTCAGGCCCCCCCTTCCAGCTTTGGGGAACATCATACTGTTTGCACCCGTCTTCTTGGCGGAGAGAACATTTTGCAGGTTTCAAGCTTATTTCCTACAATTCTATACAATTTTTCATGGGGGGCAGAGAAAATGTGGCAGTTTTAAAGCCCATTTTCTTGCAATTCTATACATTTTGCCATGTCTAATGTGTATTCATGTGATATTTCAGTGACTCAAACAGTACAACAAAATCCCCCCCCCCCCCCCCGTTTCCCCTGTGCCAACCCTCACGTGCCCCACAGTTTTGGAAGCACTGCTATAGATAACCAACATTTGATATCACCACTTCCTCAGCTGTTTTTAACACTCGAACACACACACACACACCAGCCTCACACACAACGCCATGACAACCAGCCTCCTGCTATGCTTCATTGAGCAAGTGTCTCTCTGTTCGATTCCTCCCCATAGGTGCTATGCTCTGCTGTGCTGTGTTGGGGTGGACTGTGCTGGATTTTGCTGGAGGGTAAATCCATTAGAATTCAGTCGCTTTTTGACAGCACCCATTTTGATTTGAACTAAACCTTTCATCCATATTTGCCCAATTTGGACCTGAATGCCAAAAGTTGCTCAAAGTTGACCTATTTTGCATATCCCACCATATCATGAGACATTCATGTCTACATCACTGGAAAAGATGAACAGTTGAGATTGATATCATGTAAAAGCTTACAAACAGGGTTGTCAAACTACAGTATTTTATCATTCTTGCAAAAATAAATGTTTGCAATTTTCTGCAGTCAAAAGACCACATCGCCCTCTAGTGGCCTCATGGGTGGAATGTTATTAAAATTAACATTATTTTTTTAAACCCGCTGAAAATCAGGTGTTTCTATGTCAAATGGTTTTGTTATATTTCAGTCTTCTGTGATGTATACTGATCAAAAATATAAATGCAACATGTACCAATTTCAAGATTTTATGTACGGTAATCAGTCAACTGAAATAAATTCATTCCCCAATTTCGTGGTATCCAATTGTTAGTAGCTACTATCTTGTCTTATCGCTACAACTCCCAAATGTTGGGGTCGGGAGAGACAAATGTTGAAAGTCATGCGTCCTCCGATACACAACCCAACCGCACTGCTTCTTAACACTGCACGCATTCAACCAGGAAGCCAGCAGCACCAATGTGTCGGAGGAAACACCGTGCACCTAGATGTGACCATTTAAGCTGACATTCGGCGGTGGGTGGACTGGCGGCCATCTTTTTTTTTCTCTCGTTGAATTTTACCCCTTTTTCCTCCCCAATTTCGTGGTATCCAATTATTAGTAGCTACTATCTTGTCTCATCGCTACAACTCCCGTATGGGGTCGGGAGAGACAAATGTTGAAAGTCATGCGTCCTCCGATACACAACCCAACCAAGCCGCACTGCTTCTCAACACTGCGCACATCCAACCAGGAAGGCAGCAACACCAATGTGTCAGAGGAAACACTGTGCACCTGGTGACCTGGTTAGCGTGCACTGCGCCCAGCCCGCCATAGGAGTCACTAGTGCGCGATGAGACAAGGATATCCCTTCCAGCCAAACCCTCCCTAACCCGGACGACGCTGGGCCAATTTTGCATCGCCCCACAGACCTCTCGGTCGCAGCTGGATGCGACAGAGCCTGGGCGCAAACCCAGAGTCTCTGGTGGCACAGCTGGCACTGCAGTACAGCGCCCTTAATCACTGCGCCACCCAGGAGGCCCTTGGTGGCCATCTTTATGGTAATAATTAGAGGTTAAATTGCTGTGGTCTGAAGGAACAGGTCCATTATATTAATTATATTTCTATGATTGAAATGACATCCACCCTGCATTCAAGAGCATGTTGTTTTAACCGATGGCAGGCACAACACAAACCTCAGATGAGGTAAAAATAGGCTTACAAAATAAGCTACAACATATGCGAATATGAAACGAAATATGAGTTTACATGTTTTAGATCATTGAGTTAAAGGTGTTCAAGAAATTATTAAATAGTTTGACAACCCTGTTTGTAAGCTTTTATTAAAATAAAACTCAACCGTGTATCTTTTCCAGTGACGAAGACATAGAGGTCTTAGGTATAATAATAATTTTACATTTACATTTAAGTCATTTAGCAGACGCTCTTATCCAGAGCGACTTACAAATTGGTGCATTCACCTTAAGACATCCAGTGGAACAGTCACTTTACAATAGTGCATCTAAATCTTAAAGGGGGAAGGGGGTGAGAGGGATTACTTATCCTATCCTAGGTATTCCTTAAAGAGGTGGGGTTTCAGGTGTCTCCGGAAGGTGGTGATTGACTCCGCTGTCCTGGCGTCGTGAGGGAGTTTGTTCCACCATTGGGGGGCCAGAGCAGTGAACAGTTTTGACTGGGCTGAGCGGGAGCTGTACTTCCTCAGTGGTAGGGAGGCGAGCAGGCCAGAGGTGGATGAACGCAGTGCCCTTGTTTGGGTGTAGGGCCTGATCAGAGCCTGGAGGTACTGAGGTGCCGTTCCCCTCACAGCTCCGTAGGCAAGCACCATGGTCTTGTAGCGGATGCGAGCTTCAACTGGAAGCCAGTGGAGAGAGCGGAGGAGCGGGGTGACGTGAGAGAACTTGGGAAGGTTGAACACCAGACGGGCTGCGGCGTTCTGGATGAGTTGTAGGGGTTTAATGGCACAGGCAGGGAGCCCAGCCAACAGCGAGTTGCAGTAATCCAGATGGGAGATGACAAGTGCCTGGATTAGGACCTAATAATAATCATTCATTACATGTCTATAGCGCTTTTCATAGAATCTCAAAGCACTGAAAGAGCAAAAAATAAATAAATTACATGACAGGTCAAATTACATGACAAAGGGCATCAGTGTCTGAACCCCTCGACAACATCCGCTGAAATGCGCGAAATTCAAAAATATGTTTTAGAAATATTTAACTTTCATACATTCACAAGTGCAAGACACCAAATGAAATCTTAACTTCTTGTTAATCTAGCCATTGTGTCCGATTTCCAAAAGGCTTTACAGCGAAAGCACAACATATGATTATGTTAGGTCAGCGCCTAGTCACAGAAAAACATACAGCCATTTTCCAGCGAAAGAGAGGAGTCACAAAAAGCAGAAATAGAGATAATATTAATCACTAACCTTTGATGATCTTCATCAGATGGCTCATAGGACTTAATGTTACACAATACATGTATGTTTTGTTCGATAAAGTTCATATTTATATCCAAAAATCTCAGTTTACATTGGCGCGTTATGTTCAGTAATGTTGTGCCTCGAAAACATCCGGTGAATTTGCAGAGAGCCACATCAATTTACAGAAATACTCATCATAAACTTTGATAAAAGATACAAGTATTATGCATAGAATTTAAGATATACTTCTCCTTAAAACCTTTTTGGGATAGGGGGCAGCATTTTCACTTTCGGATAAATAGCGTGCCCAGAGTGAACTGCCTCCTACTCTGTCCCAGATGCTAATACATGCATATTATTTTTAGTATTGGACAGAAAACACTCTGAAGTTTCTAAAACTGTTTGAATGATGTCTGTGAGTATAACAGAACTCATATGGCAGGCGGAAACCTGAGAAAAATCCAACTAGGAAGTGGGAAATCTGAGGTTTGTAGTTTTTCAAAGCTTGGCCTACCGAGTACACATTGAGATATGGATGAGGTTACACTTCCTATGGCTTCCACTAGATGTCAACTGTCTTTTGAAACTTGAATGAGGATTCTACTATAAAGGAGGGGCTCATGAGACCTCGCAGAGAGCTTTGGTCTCATGACACGCGATCCCGACAGAGCTACCTCGCGTTCCAGTGCATTTTCTGAAGACAAAGGAATTCTCCGGTTGGAACATTTATAGATGTTTTATGTTAAAAACATCTTAACGATTGATTCCATACATCGTTTGACATGTTTCTAAAGGACTGTAATTTAACTTTTCAAGTTTTTGTCTGGATGAAATGCTCGCGCCTCCTGAAGATGGATTACTGGGCTGAACACCTACTAACCTCAGATTTCCCACTTCCTGGTTGGAGTTTTATCAGGTTTTCGCCTGCCATATGAGTTTTGTTATACTCACAGACATCATTCACAGTTTTTGAAACTTCAGAGTGTTTTCTATCAAAATCTACTAATAATATGCATATATTAGCTTCTGGGCCTGAGTAGGAGGCAGTTTACTCGCGCAGCCCAATCCAGAAATCTGTCAGTGGCTTCTGATGAAATTTTCACAGAACTGCTTGTTGCAATTTCGATGAGGCTCTCTTGTTCAGATATGGGTAAGTGGACTGGAGGCAGGGCATGAAAGGGATAACTAATCCAGTTGTTTGTCATCCATTTCGGGAGGTACATGCGTAATTGCGCGCCCAACTCACTCAGGTGCTTCGCTATATCCCATTTGACATTGTCCGTAAGATTGAGTTTATTTGCACACAAAAAAATCATACAATGATGGAAAGACCTGTGTGTTGTCCTTGTTAATGCAGACAGAGACGAGCTCCAACTTCTTAATCATAGCCTCAGTTTTGTCCCGCACATTGGATATAGTTGTGGAGAGTCCCTGTAATCCTAGATTCAGATCATTCAGGTGAGAAAAAAACATCACCCAGATAGACCAGTCGTGTGAGAAACTCATCATCATGCAAGCGGTCAGTAAGAAATTATGGTCAGTAAAAAAAAACTTTAAGCTTGTCTCTCAATTTAAAAACGTATCAATACTTTTCCCTCTAATAACTGGGGTACGCGTGGCGTGACACGTACCCCAGTTTGGGAATACCTGATCTAACGCTTCAGGTGACTCTTCAAATGATGTTCTCAAAATATTTGGAATTGGCGGCCCGGTGAAACAAAAAATATGGTATGTCGGGGTATGCAAAATGTATCAACTTTAAGCACCTCTATCTCCTGAATGTTTTGGCATTCAGATCCAAAACGTCACTTTCCGACCACTTCTACCATGGGTAAACATGTATGGAAAGATTTGTTCAAATCAAAAGGGAAGCAGTCAAAAAGTTATTAAATTCAAATCGATTGTGTTGGACTATGCTGTGTGTATGCCCTGGTGGCTGGTCTGGACCCATACCTTTAGGTGTGGCCAACATGGACAGATCTAGGATCTGGGGGAGCAACAAAGTACTAGCCTGAACAATTACAGTACAGAGCCTTTTAGGCCTGCGTCAGCTCAGAGGAATTTCCATAGAACATGTTTTCATGCTTTCAGTAAACTGAATGACCTCTGTGCGTGTTTGTGTCTCCTAGCCGTGTGACTCAGAGCGCCAGCCTGTCCAGACTACATTCGCATGCTGAGGTACCTTGCTCCAGTGGCGTCTGTGAGCAGCTATAGACTAGCCCTCCAGCTGAATCTGTGAGCCGCTATAGACTAGCCCTCCGGCTGAATCTGTGGCACAAATAGAGAAACAGAAGAAAACAACATGTTTGTTTGCTCTGCTACATGTTCATTTAGCCTAATGAGATTGCATCTGAAACAGTGAGCCAGCCAGTATATTAATTGTGTGCTTTTAATATTCATTTTTCGCTGTAGCATGGCCCAATAAAGCCAGATACAGTCCATTCTGAAAATGTTCTTGACTTTTTCCACATTTTGTTACCTTAAAGCCTTATTCTAAAATGGATTAAATCGTTTTTTTTCTCTCATCAATCTACACACAAAACCCCATCATAAAAAAGCAAAAACCATGCAATGCATTTTTGCAAATGTTTTCCCCAGATGTGACGCTTGGCATTCAGGCCAAATAGTTCAATCTTGCTTTCGTTAGAACAGAGAATCTTGTTGCTCATGGTCTGAGAGTCCTTTAGGTACCTTTTGGCAAACTCCAAGCGGGCTTTCATGTGCCTTTTACTGAGGAGTGGCTTCTGTCTGGCCACTCTACCATAAAGGCCTGATTGACGGGGTGCTGCAGAGATGGTTGTCCTTCTGAAAGGTTCTCCCATCTCCACAGAGGAACTCTGGAGATCTGTCAGAGTGACCATTGGGTTCTTATTCATATCCCTGACAAAGGCCCTTCTCCCCCTATTGCTCAGTTTGGCTGGGCGGCCAGCTCTAGGAAGAATCTTGGTGGTTCCAAAATTCTTCCATTTCAGAATAATGGAGACCACTGTGTTTTTGGGGACCTTCAATGCTGCAGACATTTTTTGGTACCCTTCCCCAGATCTGTACCTCGGCACAATCTTGTCTTGGAGCTCTACGGACAATGTCTTCGACCTCATGGCTTGGTTTTTGCTATGACATGCACTGTCAACTGTGGGACCTTATATAGACAGGTGTTTGCCTTTCCAAATCATGTCCAATCTATTACATTTTCCACAGGTGGACTCCAATCAAGTTGTAGAAACATCTCAAGGATGATCAATGGAAGCAGGATGCACCTGAACTCAATTTTGAGTCTCATAACAAAGGATCTGAATACTGTAATGTAAATAAGATATTTCATTTTTATAGATTTTTTATCAAGTTGAACCTGTTTTCGCTTTGTCATTATGAGGTATTGTGTGTAAATGGATGAAGAAAAACATTTTGGGAATCCATTTTAGAGTTGTTGTAACGTAACAAAATGCGGAAAAAAGGAAGGGATCTGAATACTGTCCTATTGCACTGTATGCTGTGTTCATTTTGTATGTTTTGTTCTATGGTGTTTTGTATGCCCATCAGGTGTCCTGAGGTTGTGTTTAAGACGAAAGCTTCAGCAGGTGACTGTCCCTGTTGTTCCAGTCAGGTGTGTGTGTGTGTCTGTATGTGTGTGTGTGTGTGGAGGAGAGAAGCACCCGCGAGGGAAGAGCTTCGCTGAGCATGATTGCGCAGCAGGACCCAGTCCCAATGGATGACAGCGTAGTACAGCAGGGAAACACACACAGTGCTCATTTCACCGAGAGCAGTGTCCCAGTCAGAGTATTCTCCGAGCTGCATTCCCAATCCTCCCAGTATGCAAAACCAATCCAAATGGTTTCCCATTGGCATTAAATATGTATTAGCCAGCCCTTTCATCTATGGAGCCGAGTATAACTTTTGTGTCAGAATTCCTCGGGATATTTTCTGATACATGCCATGGCCAATTTTGTATCTTCTTCTTTTAATTAAAAGAGGAATGAGGTCTGCGGAAAGAGGGCTAATCTTTATTAATTTGAATTTCTGGGCCACTGGGTTGCTGGGGGGGCTCGTTATAACACACGCACATCCGCCCACAGAGCCACGAGACGATCCATTTCTCCTCAATTAGCCTGGAAACCATCTGAAAACCTTCGGAAAAGGCGACTGTGAAAAATGAGGCTTCTCACCATAACAGAATTGATACATTTCTGCCTGACATGTCAGTCTGTGGCAAGGCTTTTCAGAAGGAATAGGCCTGGTTGCATTGTGGTGGCGGCAGGAGCGATGGAGGGGGCAGAGACCTTTAGGTATGAAAGGCCTACATCCCTCAGCCTGTCTGTAAGCCGGCTCAGATGTTAAAGGAGGCCTCCAGGGTTCAGTCTAGCTCCACGACAGGCCCATCAATCACCTCTCAGAGCGAAGGCAGGGAATGCACCTCCCGTGCCAACTCCGCAGCGAAACGCTCCCTCTTTTTCTCTCACAGCATTCCAGGTGGGCGATTCCCAGCGCTCCGACACACGGCGTTCCGGGCGTTCCGGGCTCCCACTCCCTGTCGGCCTCGGCCCCGTGCCCGGCTGCTCCCTCTGGATTATCCCTCCATCTGTAATTAAACCCAGCCAAGTAGAACTGCTGTGCTGCTGCTGCAGACTGGAGACTAGACACTGGAGCGCAGAGATGGGATGGCATCACACATTTATATTTCATCAGAAAGGCCTTCACCTGTGGTCTTGCTATCACTGGTCTCACGCTGTAGGTGTGGTTGTGTGTGTGTCTGTGTGTAAGAGTTGTGTGCGTATGTGTCTGTAAGCCTGCTTGAGTGTGCCAAGACACACATGTCAGCTCTGTGTGTGTGTGTGTGTGTGTGTGTGTGTGTGTGTGTGTGTGTGTGTGTGTGTGTGTGTGTGTGTGTGTGTGTGTGTGTGTGTGTGTGTGTGTGTGTGTGTGTGTGTGTGTGTGTGTGTGTGTGTGTGTGTGTGTGTGTGTGTGTGTGTGTAGCCAAGATGTGTGTGAGTGTGTGTATGCAATGCATGAAGACAATATATTTCCTGCTTCCTCAAGCCAAGCTATCACTCACCCTCTCCACACTTTATGAAATGTAAATCAATCAATGAAATGTATTTTATAAAGCCCTTTTTACATCATCAGTTGTCACAAAGTTCTTTACGAATACCCAGCCTAAAACCCAGAAGAGCAATGCAGATGTAGAAACGCATTGGCTACTGCATGTTATAAATCTAACATTTCACATACATCTCTCATCTCTTCACCGTCCTCTCTCTCTCTCTCTCTCTCCATCTCAGATCTGACCATTTAGATTCCTGTGTTTTAGATTCCTAACCCCTGCTGGGCTGTGGCTCCTCTCTTTTGGAATTGGACAGGATTGGAGCCTGTCGCCGTAATGGGGTCTGTGACCTGCCTTGGCTATCACAGCTGCAGCAGTTTTATGCTGTGATTTACCAAACACACTCTGCCATACTCCCTCAAGGGCAGCGCTCAGCCTCCAGTAACATATAGGGCAGGAGCATTCCATTTTTACCCTACAAGGTCTGGAGCCTGCTGGTTCTCTGTTCTACCTGATAATTAATTGAACCCACCTGGTGCACTTGGTGTCCCAGGTCTAAATCAGTCCCTGATTAAACACAATGAAAAAAACGCATTGAAACTGGCTTTGAGATCCAGACTTGATTTTGAGGGGTATAGGGGTTTGTTTATCACCAAGGCAGTATACTTTACATTGATTATTTTAAACAACCACTGCATTAGTGTCCTGTATATAGATTGATGATACATCCACAGGATGACCCCCTTGACAAATACAATAACCTGAGATGTATGTGGATATAAATACATTAAAGTACCAAGTGACAAAATATGTTGATTAATCTCACAACAGAGCCCATCAAAATCAACATTTCAACATGTTGATAAACTGGACCTTATACAGGACCCATGTGTCACACAAAGAAAAATGTGTGATTGGTCTTAAACCTGAAAATGTTTCCATTCCTCCAACAGTGGACTGTACTTAGCTGTAATCATGGCAGCTGTGAACCACTGAGTGGACCATTCAGAGTGATGGTAATGACAGTGGACAGTCCAACAATAGCACCTATCAGCCATGCAATCACGAGTAAATTCTCCATTCTTTTACAACATAGTGGCGTCGTGTCTTTGGCTATGCCGGATTAAGTGATATGACATGCTATTCTATAAATTAATGTATCCGTAATGAATATTACCTGATTGAGCTAATCATGTAAATGTAATTAACTAGAGAGTCGGGGCACCACAAAATCATATTTATAGAGCTGTTATCTTCCAAATAAACTCTTAAAGACCTAGTAATATTTTACATCAATAGCAGACAATATTAATTGTCACCTTAATTCATGTCACGCGGGACTAGGTGGGTGAGGAAGGAATCAGACGCAGAGAGTTCCACTGGAAAAGGTGCACTTTAATGTGGCCCAAAAATTAACAAGCCCAAAACACAGGGCGCGGACAATAATGTGGACCACCCACAACACAGGGTGCCAGGTCCAGAAATATATCACCTCTACCTAATGCACACACGTAACATAAATACAATCCCGCACAAAACAAGGGTGGGTACACATACTTTAAATAAGGAAGCCCATTAAGCACATACAACATGACACAGGGGAAACTAATAAGACAAAACAAACAGACAACGAAAAAGGAATGGGTGGTGGCTAGTAGGCCGGTGACGACGACCTCCGAGCGCTGCCCGAACAGGCAGGGGAGCCCACTTCGGTGGAAGTCGTGACAATTCAGTCTCATCTGAAAGTTGTAAATTCTTGGTTATCTTCACGAACCCTGGCTAACAAGTTGAATCAGCAATACAACATTGGGTTTAGTTATTTATTTACTAAATACCTAACTAATCACACAGAATTACACATACACATAATTAATCATAACTTGATTATAAATTACGTCATAAAGGAAACACAAAAGAAAAGGGTCTGGGTTTGAGTGAAAGAGCGGGAAGACTGAGGAACAAAGGGTGAAGCTGTGCTATCGTAAATACAGTATCTTATGCATTCTAAATTACAGCCCATTTGGAAAAGGAAAATGCAATAAATATTTACTCTGAGCTGCGCTTCAGTAGGTTGGTGGTAGATGGAAGGCCGTGTTGCCAAACCGAGTCCTTTGTACTTTGAAGAATGTCTCTGGTGGTCAATTGGATACGTTGTAGTAACGTCGTTGTGTGATAGACGGGATACTCTTGTCTGGTCCTTCCTAACCCTCGTTTGCAGCGGCTGTTGCTAACTCAACGGCTAGGAGGTATCACTTCTGTAGTGAATAAGCGTTCAAAGTTCATACCATTCGCAACCAAAGCTCACGCTGATGTTGGCGTCGTTCTGTAGTTATTATCTGAACCATTCTGACATCGGACCGTCGTCCTCACATCCTCGGAACAGGAGGTTATATTGTCGTCAAGGCTTTATATAGGAAGGGAGAAAAGGGGTGTGTTTCATAGTTTACAACCTATGACTCTTCACGTGGGCGGGCCACTGAGTCAGGCCTAATTCACTCATGAAAACCCAATTCTCAAATTTTAGAAGCTAAAATCACATTTCATCCCATCACAAATAATTTAATATTCAAACATTTAAATTGAACAACAATTCCATGTGAATCTCATAAGTCTGATGTGTAGACTTTACACTGTAGAGTTTGTCATTTTATCATTGATGAGAATGTCTCAGATGACAACCAAACTGACATCATATTCATTAAGTACCACTGCATATGTTCAATTGGTCTGATTACCAGAATATAGTTCATTTCCCCCCACCTTTTGATGTTCCTAGAATCTTAATGTTAACCAAGGGGTTTTCAAATGTAACATCAGTAGGGTAGAGAGAGGAAAAAGGGGGGAGAGGTATTTATGACTGTCATAAACCTACCCCCAGGCCAACGTCATGACAGTGGTAACCTGTATGTTTATGTATGCATGTGAATAGTAGAAGTTCACACTAAAATATAGATGTTGGATCTTAATTTGACCAGTTTCTCGCAGTAAAAGTACAAGTAAAAGACACTTTATTATTTAAAAAATTCTAACGGGAAATGAGTTTTGATAGGGTTTAGTAGACTATAGTTTAGATGTGAGATCTAGTGAGAGACAGAGAACAGCAGGTTTTAAGTGAGTTTAGGTAAATCACGAGGCTCATTTGATTTCATCACAGTGAATAGACAGCGATGACGCAACGGCACTCCCAAGTTTGCATACAACCTTTAATATAGGACAGCATAATGACCAATAGTAGTGAGCCAGTAAACTAGTAATAGCCAGTGGTAAAACATTGCTGTGAGTTATGAACTGCTGGGATAGTGAAAAACCACTTGATACGTTTTCAGGACCTACTTTCTTGTCACAGTCATCGTGTCACAGTCTGTTAATAGAGAACAACATGGCAGTCACAGCAACACACAGACTACACACAGACTACACACAGACTACACACACACACTACATGGTAAATCTTGTGTGGATCCCTTTGGGGGGACTCATAGTTCTCATAGGTTAATGTATAGAGCAGAAGGAGGTATGGAGTTTTGCTTGGTTATTTTGTTATATCAGTGTTCTGAACTTAACTGAATCTCACCTCCAGGCTAGATTACTCCTTCATCAGCAGGCTCTCTCTGCAGTACTGGAGTCTTAGTGAACTGAGGTAAGTGTTGCTTTGTTAATATACTGTGACTGAAGTACTGTAGGTGTGCCCAGGACAATCCAATTTGGGATGAGAGTGGAGAAAGAGGGAGGAAGTTAGAATTTGATTTTCGACCCTGCTTTATTCAGCTGATACAAATACTCAGGTTCAGCAAAGCATATTAAACTAGCTTGCATCGCCCTAAACAGAAACTCTCCTTGAGAGAGAGAGGGGACGCCCCACTGTGGGCTGTAAGGTGTGAGAGAAAGAAGGAGAAGGAGAAGGAGAGAGACAGAGAAAAGAGAGAAAAGATAGAGAGAGAGAGATCGTGTCTGTCTGCGTGTGAGGTGGTGTGTGTGTGTGCTAAGAGAGCTCAGCAAAGCATATTAAAACAGCTGACATCCCCCTCCACCAAAACTCTGAGTGAGACAGAGGTAAGGGATTTGAATCTTCAGATTTTTGTTGAATGCAGCGTCAAAATAAGGTGCAAAAACATTTATTCCGGGACATCAACTATGGCACCATTGAAGATAATGCAGATAATTGCAGATAATCTGTCTAACCCTAGAATAGAGG
Organism: Oncorhynchus gorbuscha; assembly: GCF_021184085.1. NCBI lineage: Eukaryota > Metazoa > Chordata > Actinopteri > Salmoniformes > Salmonidae > Oncorhynchus > Oncorhynchus gorbuscha. Next base: position 60,607,172 of record NC_060186.1, read on the forward strand.
TATCTTCCTATTCTGCTTCTTGGACAGACAAGGCACCCAGTGGATTCTCTAGCAGCCTCCAGGAACATTGAATTAGGAGTTGAGGAAAGCACTTGATCTGCCTTCATGCTCTTTTAATTACACACGGCTGGGTGGGTTCCAATCCCCAGAGACCAACTGGTAATTCACACACATTAGAAGGACCACAACCTTCGACTCGCCTGCCTAAAATCTAATAAAAAATCAAATCAAATTGTATTTGTCACGTGCTCCAACTACAGCTGTTGTACAACTTACCGTGAGGGAGGGCATTTTATTAATTGTTCAGCAGTCTTATGGCTTGGGGGTAGAAGCTGTTAAGGAGCCTTTTGGTCCTAGACTTGGCACTCCGGTACCGCTTGCCATGCGGTAGCAGAGTGAACAGTCTATGACTTGGGTGACTTGAATCTTTGACAATTGTGTTGGGCCTTCCTCTGACACCGCCTGGTATAGAGTTCCTGGATGTCAGGAAGATTGGCCCCAGTGATTTACTGGGCCGTACGAACTACCCTCTGTAGCACCTTGTGGTCGGAGCCCGAGCAGTTGCCAAACCAGGCAGTGATGCAACCATGCTCTCGATGGTGCAGCTGTAGAACTTTTTGAGGATCTAAGGACCCATGCCAAATCTTTTCGTTCTCCTGAGGGGGAATAGGCATTGTCTTGCCCTCTTTACGACTGTCTTGGTGTGTTTGGACCATGATAGTATGTTGGTGATTTGGACACTAAGGAACTTGAAACTCTGGACCCGCTCCAATGCAGCCCCATAAATGTTAATGGGGGCCTGTTCGGCCCTCCTTTTCCTGTAGTCCACGATCAGCTCCTTTGTCTTGCTCACATTGAGGGAGAGGTTGTTGTCCTGGTCTCATCGTTGTCGGTGATCAGGCCTACCACTGTTGTGTCATCAGCAAACTTAATGTTGGTGTTGGAGTCGTGCTTGGCCACGCAGTTGTGGGTGAACAGGGAATACAGGAGGGGACTAAGTCCAGGATCCAGTTGCAGAGGGAGGTGTTTAGTCCCAGGGTCCTTAGCTTAGTGATGAGCTAATATCACCCTACCCTACCTAAACAACCCTGAGAGAGAAAGAGTTGGGTGGAAGACAGAGAACAGACCAAAGAGAGAGAGAAAGTGAGAGATGGAGACATCTCCCTTCCCTCAGGGCAGCGTAGGGTTAAAGCAGGGAGTGCATGCCTACACACAGGAGGCCAGAGGCAGCTGGCATCATTCCAAAGCAGCATTGCTCACTGTATTTAAATGAACCCAAAGTGGAGACTGAGGAGAATCGCCAACACCACACAAGTGCCAGCCTGATCCCCCTTCATATGACTGTAACTCTAATGTGCATATCATAGGTAGGGCTATGATATACTGCTAGTTTATCCTGGCCAGGCCACATTCTAAGGAAAAACTCCTGGCCCTACTGTTGTGATGTTTATGTTACCAGCCTTGTGGTTTCCCCAGAAGAGTGAGGTCTGATAACATTACACAGTCCACCTCTCATGACTGGAATTGGTTCCTTAAGACTGCAGAGCTCTAGCAGTCAGCTGATTTAGATCATTGACCAGATGCAGTGTGAACATACTGAATGATTAGTCTCGCTTGCCAGCTGAGCTTTGGGGTTTGGCCTTTACCTACTACCGCTGGACAATGTTTCCAGGTATCAGAAAGAAACAAAGTGTTGCAGCTTCAAAGGTCTCTCACCAGTGTAGTAGTTGAGTGTGTGTTTTTGGCTGGTCCTGGTGCCTGTGGGCGATGTATCTGCATGTGGCTGGGTCACAGTGGGCCTGTCAGTGCTGCTGACGCCATGCAGCCATCCTCTCACTAATAGGATGTGGACATTGCCCAGTCATGCATGCACATACACACGCACGCACACACGCATGCACACACACACACTCACACACGCATACATACACACACACACACACGCATACATACACACACACACACACACTCACACACGCATACATACACACACACGCGCACGTGCGCTTACACACACACACACAGACACACACACAGGCACACTCACAGACACACACACACAGGCACACACATGCTCTGTTCTTGAGAAGGGAATGTTTCAACTAGTACAGTGACTATTACAGTCCAGGGGATTCTCTCTCTCATCCACTCCCTCTCTCTCTCTCTCTTTCAAACTCCCTCCCTCCCTCCCTCTATCTATATCTATCTCCATCTCTTTCTCTCTCCATCTCTTTCTCTTTCTCTCTCCATCTCTTTCTCTCTCCATCTCTTTCTCTCTCCATCTCTATCTCTCTCGCTCTCTTGCTCTCTCTCCCCTCTCTTTCGCTCTTTCCTTCTCCCCTCCTCTCTCTCTGCCTCTCTCTCCACCCTCTCACAACTTGGTATTTATTGTCATGAATCTTGCCCTGGAGCCAGAATTGTGCAATTTCTGCTAGATGGCCATGTGCAAAGTCACAAATGGCAATTATGTGTTTGTTATTTTAAATGAAAACAAATAAATCGCTTTTTGGTCTTAATTTAAGGTTAGGCATTAGGGTGAGCAGTGTGGTTAAGGTTAGGGTTAGGTTCTTTCTTTCTCTCTCCCTCTCTCACTCTCTCTAGCTATCTCCATTTCACCTTGTGTGGGGTATTTCTAGCAGAGAGGCTTGCTTCAGATGGGTATGTCATTGTAATCTCTTGGTTTAGTGTGAAATGATGTAACCTACAGGCAATGTCAAGGTGAACTAGTCTAAATGTGTGGTTTCCTTCCCCAGTGCTTTGTGCTACTGTACTTCTCCCCACTAAATGAATAGAGCCTTGGAGGGTTCCAGCAGGGCTGGCCAGACGATCCCTGAGTCTGACAGAACAGAGGCAGTAATCACAGGCAATCTTCCGCTCTGGGACCCTCTACCCTGGCCTGGGCAGACCCTGGAGACGCTTTTCTCGCCCAAAACCTGTGATTTGATATCTTCTACCACAAAGAAGGGCTCAGATGCACAGGGCACCACAGAACACAGCAGTAGGGCAGTTGAGGATGAGAGAGAAGCTATTTTCACAGAGTTAGGAAGTTGGAGACTGATTGTCTCATTTACACCTCACCACCTCTCCACCACTCTTATTCTCATGGCTTTCTCATGACAGGCCTTTCTCTCTGCTCTCTATCTTAAAACCCTGTTTTACACACTCGTCACAGAGATAATCAGCTGCCACTATCTTTCACGGTTCAGAAAGCCAGAACTGAAATGGGAAAAATATTATTTTCCATTGATGCTCCTTGGTCTTGCAAAATACTTTAAAACTGGAGGAGAGGGTAACATTTGTTGGGTTTAAAGCTCTGATAGAGGACAATGTCCCATAATCCCCTGTTTCTGTGACTGATCTAATGACATGTCACTCCAGCTCCTGTGACAGAGGACTGAGTTCTGGGAAGGGAAGGGGAGGATAATTGTATGTAAATCCTCACATTTGAATCCACATAGAAGGATCTTCCAATTGATGCCCACAGAGCAAGGTTTAGACCTATACAGATGTATAATCTTAATTTGAGACAATTTGCTACAATAATCCTGCAGCAACAGGAAATGTAAATTATTATGTGGATTATAATTCATGGATATTTTTATAGGGGTTGATAAATTTTTCATTTGGGCAAATCAAATCTGAAATTTCGAAGTGGAAATTACAAATTTAAGAATACTTTTTAAAACTGCTTTACAGGAATATTCTCAGCAACAAAAGAGTGATCAATTGAATATCCTACATCTGTACAGTGATGAGGTCAGATTCAGGCACTCAAACCCCAACAAACAACCTCATGTGTAAGCATAGTTGTCTCTCTTATTCTATGTCTGTGCAGACTATCATGATACTTTGTGTGTGTGTGTTTCTCAGGACATTTCTGTGGGTTTAAATTGGGAGGATCCTGCGTGTCTGGGCCAGGCATGGTAGACTAGAGCCCTATCCAGACTGACACACAACAGTGTGTTGTACTGACTTTCCTCTCTTTAAGATAGCCTGCCGGACTGAACCTCCCAAGTGATGTTCTCTCACACCATGTTTGTATAGGCAGCCATGATAGGAGGAGGAGGAGTAGGAGAAGCTACTTGCAGTAGTACTTGGGAGCTGATGATGACCATGTATTGTAGAACCATAACATGAACATGGTTCCTCTATTGGAGCTCATTGAAGCGACAGAAAACGTCCTCATCTGATCAAAAAACTAATGCTTTAGGCTTATCATTTCTTATCCTTATCCTTTCTTATCCTTATCCTTTCTTATCCTTATCCTTTATTATCCTCATCCTTTCTTATCCTTATCCTTTCTTATCCTTATCCTTTCTTATCCTTATCCTTTCTTATCCTCATCCTTTCTTATCCTTATCCCTATCCTTTCTTATCCTTATCATTATCCTTATCCTTTCTTATCCTTATCCTTTCTTATCCTCATCCTTTCTTATCCTTATCCTTTCTTATCCTCATCCTTTCTTATCCTTATCCCTATCCTTTCTTATCCTTATCCTTTATTATCCTCATCCTTTCTTATCCTTATCCTTTCTTATCCTTATCCTTTCTTATCCTTATCCTTTCTTATCCTTATCCTTTATTATCCTCATCCTTTCTTATCCTTATCCTTTATTATCCTCATCCTTTCTTATCCTTATCCTTTCTTATCCTCATCCTTTCTTATCCTTATCCTTTATTATCCTCATCCTTTCTTATCCTTATCCTTTATTATCCTCATCCTTTCTTATCCTTATCCTTTCTTATCCTTATTATCCTTATCCTTTCTTATCCTTATCCTTTCTTATCCTTATCCTTTATTATCATCCTTTCTTATCCTTATCCTTTTTCTTATCCTTATCCTTTCTTATCCTCATCCTTTCTTATCCTCTTATCCTTTCTTATCCTTATCCTTTCTTATCCTTATCCTTTATTATCCTTTTTCTTATCCTTATCCTTTATCCTCATCCTTTCTTATCCTTATCCTTTCTTATCCTTATCCTTTCTTATCCTTATCCTTTCTTATCCGTATCGTTATCCTTATCCTTTCTTATCCTTATCCTTTCTTATCCTTATCCTTTATTATCCTCATCCTTTCTTATCCTTATCCTTTCTTATCCTTATCCTTTCTTATCCTTATCATTATCCTTATCCTTTCTTATCCTTATCCTTTATTATCCTCATCCTTTCTTATCCTTATCCTTTCTTATCCTTATCCTTTCTTATCCTTATCCTTTCTTATCCTCATCCTTTCTTATCCTTATCCCTATCCTTTCTTATCCTTATCATTATCCTTATCCTTTCTTATCCTTATCCTTTCTTATCCTTATCCTTTCTTATCCTTATCCTTTCTTATCCTTATCCTTTCTTATCCTTATCCTGTCTTATATCCTTATCCTTTCTTATCCTTATCCTTTCTTATCCTTATCCTTTCTTATCCTTATCATTATCCTTATCCTTTCTTATCCTCATCCTTTCTTATCCTTATCCTTTCTTATCCTTATCCTTTACTAATGACTGTAGTATTACATTAATTGGGCAAAAATGCTCTTTCATTTACCATGTGTCTTTGCTTATAGGGAGTTTCTCTGTGTGGTTTTGAAGTTCAGTATCTGACTATGTGAACTATATGCAAATGACAAACCCTGTTGGGATTTAAATATATACTGTGCATCTTTAGGTTATTCTGTGGTCTGGTGTGGATGTCTGTTTTTCTCTGTGGTGTGTGTTCTCCCCCATTACAATGATCCAATACTCCCAGGCACAGGCAGCAGTCCTACAGGACTGTGTGTTGGAGACCAGCGCTCTGCTGCCATCTAGTGTTGGCCAGCATCTGCCCTGATGTTAGGACTGGGATAACCTCACCTGTGTGTGTGTGTGTGTGTGTGTGTGTGTGTGTGTGTGTGTGTGTGTGTGTGTGTGTGTGTGTGTGTGTGTGTGTGTGTGTGTGTGTGTGTGTGTGTGTGTGTGTGTGTGTGTGTGTGTGTGTGTGTGTGTGTGTGTGTGTGTGTGTGCGCGCGCGTGTGTGCGTGTGTGCGTGTAAGGTAGCTCATTACTGAGAGTCTATATTAGTGAAGGAGGTCAGTCAGAGTCAATGAACATGCTCTAATTCTTCTCCAATTCCCTTGTGCTCTGCCACTTGTCAGACATTTGCATATAAATTGCTTTAGATATGATGTTCCTGGTAATGGTTTAACGACTACTTGTTTATCATTTATGAACGCTTTGGACATTTTTAGGCACAGTAAAGCTTTATAGATATAATTTGATGCTCTGAAGAATGCGTATGTGTCTACAGTTGTGGCCAAAAGTTTTGAGAATGACACAAATATTAATTTTCAGGGTCTGCTGCCTCAGTTTGTTTGATGTCAATTTGCATATACTCCAGAATGTTGCGAAGAGTGATCAGATGAATTGCAATTAATTTCAAAGTCCCTCTTTGCCATGCAAATGAACTGAATCCCCAAAAAACATTTCCACTGCATTTCAGCCCTGCCACAAAAGGACCAGACGACATGCTGATTGAGTTTGAATAACAGACTGGAAGATTTTTTTTTAAAGGGTGGTGCTTGGAATCATTGTTCTTCCTCTGTCCATCATGGTTACCTGCAAGGAAACACATGCCGCCATCATTGCTTTGCACAAAAAGGGCTTCACAGGCAAGGATATTGCTGCCAGTAAGATTGCACCTAAATCAACCATTTATCCGATCATCAAGAAATTCAAGGAGAGCGGTTCAGTTGGTGTGAAGAAGGCTTCAGGGTGCCCAAGAAAGTCCAGCAAGCGCCAGGACCGTCTCCTAAAGTTGATTCAGCTGCGGGATTGGGGCACCACCAGTACAGAGCTTGCTGAAGAATGGCAGCAGGCAGGTGTGAATGCATCTACACACACAGTGAGGCAAAGGCTTTTGGAGGATGGCCTGGTGTCAAGAAGGGCAGCAAAGGAGACACTTCTCTCCAGGAAAAACATCAGGGACAGACTGATATTCTGCAAAAGCTACAGAGATTGGGCTGCTGAGGACTGGGGTAAAGTCATTTTCTCTGATGAATCCCCTTTCCGATTTTTTGGGGCATCCGGAAAAAAGCTTGTCTGGAGAAGACAAGGTGAGCGCTACCATCAGTCCTGTGTCATGCCAACAGTAAACCATCCTGAGACCATTCATGTGTGGGGTTGATTCTCAGCTCACTCACAATTTTGCCTAAGAACACAGCCATGAATAAAGAATAGTACCAACACATCCTTCGAGAGAAACTTCTCCCATAATAATAATAATAATAATAATAATAATAATAATAATAATAATAATATATAATATAATAATAATAATATAAGCCATTTAGCAGACGCTTTTATCCAAAGCGACTTACAGTCATGTGTGCATACATTCTACGTATGGGTGGTCCCGGGGATCGAAC